>NC_040244.1:5151821-5323161 GCF_001444195.1 Xiphophorus couchianus | reverse complement strand
CATTACTATACTATTGACGTCGAAATAGAGGTAAAAATGACATACTATACTATGACGTCGAAATAGAGGTAAAAATGACACTCTACTATGACGTCGAAAAAGACGTAAAAATGACATACTATACTATGACGTCGAAATAGAGGTAAAAATGACATACTATACTACGACGTCGAAATAGAGGTAAAAATGACATACTATACTACGACGTCGAAATATTGGTAAAAATGACATACTATATACTATGACGTCGAAATATTGGTAAAAATGACATACTATACTACGACGTCAAAATATTGGTAAAAATGACATACTATACTATGAAGTCGAAAACGACTTAAAATGACATACTATACTATGACGTCGAAAAAGACGTAAAAATGACATACTATACTATGACGTCGAAAAAGACGTAAAAATGACATACTATACTATGACGTCGAAAAAGACGTAAAAATGACATACTATACTACGACGTCGAAATATTGGTAAAAATGACATACTATACTATGAAGTCGAAAACGACTTAAAATGACATACTATACTATGACGTCGAAAAAGGACGTAAAAATGACATACTATACTATGACGTCGAAAAAGACGTAAAAATGACATACTATACTATGACGTCGAAAAAGACGTAAAAATGACATACATGACGTCGAAATAGAGGTAAAAATGACATACATGACGTCGAAATAGAGGTAAAAATGACATACTATACTACGACGTCGAAATAGAGGTAAAAATGACATACTATACTACGACGTCGAAATAGAGGTAAAAATGACATACTATACTATGACGTCGAAAAAGAGGTAAAAATGACATAGTATACTATGACGTCGAAATAGAGGTAAAAATGACATACTATACTATGACGTCGAAAAAGAGGTAAAAATGACATACTATACTATGACGTCGAAAAGAGGTAAAAATGACATACTATACTACGACGTCGAAAAATAGAGGTAAAATGACATACTATACTCGACGTCGAAACTATTGGTAAAAATGACATACTATACTACGACGTCGAAATATTGGTAAAAATGACATTACCTATTTTACTATGAAGTCGAAAACGACTTCTTAAAATGACATACTATACTATGAACTCGAAAAGACGTATAAAAATGACATTACTATACTATTGACTCGAAAAAGACGTAAAAATGACATACTAACTATGACGTCGAAAAAGACGTAAAAATGACATACTATACTATGACGTCGAAAAAGACGGTAGAAAAATGACATACATGACGTCGAAATAGAGGTAAAAATGACATACATGACGTCGAAAATAGAGGTAAAAATGACATACTATACTACGACGTCGAATATAGAGGTAAAAATGACATACTATACTACGACGTCGAAATAGAGGTAAAAATGACATACTATACTACGACGTCGAAATAGAGGTAAAAATGACATACTATACTATGGACGTCGAAAAAGACGTAAAAATGACATACTATATACTATGACTTCGAAAAAAGACGTAAAAATGATATACTATATACTATGACATCGAAAACGAGGGCAAAAATGACATACTATATACTATGACATCGAAAAAGACGTAAAAATGACATACTATATACTATGACATCGAAAACGAGGCAAAAATGACATACTAGATACTATGACATCGAAAAAGACGTAAAATGACATACTATATACTATGACGTCGAAAACGACTTAAATGACATACTATATACTATGACGTCGAAAAAGGTAAAAAGACATACTATACTATGACGTCGAAAAAGAGGTAAAAATGACATAGTATACTATGACGTCGAAATAGAGGTAAAAATGACATACTATACTATGACGTCGAAAAAGACGTAAAAATGACATACTATACTATGACGTCGAAATAGAGGTAAAAATGACATACTATACTACGACGTCGAAATAGAGGTAAAAATGACATACTATACTACGACGTCGAAATATTGGTAAAAATGACATACTATACTACGACGTCGAAATATTGGTAAAAATGACATACTATACTATGAAGTCGAAAACGACTTAAAATGACATACTATACTCTGACGTCGAAAAAGACGTAAAAATGACATACTATACTATGACGTCGAAAAAGACGTAAAAATGACATACTATACTATGACGTCGAAATAGAGGTAAAAATGACATACATGACGTCGAAATAGAGGTAAAAATGACATACATGACGTCGAAATAGAGGTAAAAATGACATACTATACTACGACGTCGAAATAGAGGTAAAAATGACATACTATACTACGACGTCGAAATAGAGGTAAAAATGACATACTATACTATGACGTCGAAATAGAGGTAAAAATGACATACTATACTATGACGTCGAAAAAGAGGTAAAAATGACATACTATACTATGACGTCGAAAAAGAGGTAAAAATGACATACTATATACTATGACGTCGAAATAGAGGTAAAAATGACATACTATATACTACGACGTCGAAATAGAGGTAAAAATGACATACTATACTACGACGTCGAAATATTGGTAAAAATGACATACTATACTATGACGTCGAAATAGAGGTAAAAATGACATACTATACTATGACGTCGAAAAAGAGGTAAAAATGACATACTATACTATGACGTCGAAAAAGAGGTAAAAATGACATACTATATACTATGACGTCGAAAAAGAGGTAAAAATGACATACTATATACTATGACGTCGAAAAAGAGGTAAAAATGACATGCTATACTATGACGTCGAAAAAGACGTAAAAATGACATACTATATACTATGACATCGAAAAAGACGTAAAAATGACATACTATATACTATGACGTCGAAAAAGAGGTAAAAATGACATACTCTAATGACGTCGAAAAAGACGTAAAAATGACATGCTATACTATGACGTCGAAAAAGACGTAAAAATGACATACTATATACTATGACGTCGAAAAAGAGGTAAAAATGACATGCTATACTATGACGTCGAAAAAGACGTAAAAATGACATACTATATACTATGACGTCGAAAAAGACGTAAAAATGACATACTATATACTATGACGTCGAAAACGAGGCAAAAATGACATACTATATACTATGACATCGAAAAAGACGTAAAAATGACATACTATATACTATGACATCGAAAACGAGGCAAAAATGACATACTATATACTATGACATCGAAAAAGACGTAAAAATGACATACTATATACTATGACGTCGAAAACGACTTAAAATGACATACTATACTATGAAGTCGAAAAAGGTAAAAATGACATACTCTAATGACGTCGAAAACGACTTGAAAATGACATACTATACTGACGTTGAAAAAGAGGTAAAAATGACATACTATGACGTCGAAAAAGAGGTAAAAATGACATACTATACTATGACGTCGAAATAGAGGTAAAAATGACATACTATACTATGACGTCGAAATAGAGGTAAAAATGACATACTATACTATGACGTCGAAAAAGACGTAAAAATGACATACTATACTATGACGTCGAAAAAGACGTAAAAATGACATACTATATACTATGACTTCGAAAAAGACGTAAAAATGATATACTATATACTATGACATCGAAAAAGACGTAAAAATGATATACTATATACTATGACATCGAAAACGAGGCAAAAATGACATACTATATACTATGACATCGAAAAAGACGTAAAAATGACATACTATATACTATGACATCGAAAACGAGGCAAAAATGACATACTATATACTATGACATCGAAAAAGACGTAAAAATGACATACTATATACTATGACGTCGAAAACGACTTAAAATGACATACTATACTATGACGTCGAAAAAGGTAAAAATGACATACTATACTATGACGTCGAAAAAGAGGTAAAAATGACATAGTATACTATGACGTCGAAAAAGACGTAAAAATGACATACTATACTACGACGTCGAAATATTGGTAAAAATGACATACTATACTACGACGTCGAAATATTGGTAAAAATGACATACTATACTATGAAGTCGAAAACGACTTAAAATGACATACTATACTATGACGTCGAAAAAGACGTAAAAATGACATACTATACTATGACGTCGAAAAAGACGTAAAAATGACATACTATACTATGACGTCGAAAAAGACGTAAAAATGACATACTATACTATGACGTCGAAAAAGACGTAAAAATGACATACTATACTATGACGTCGAAAAAGACGTAAAAATGACATACTATACTACGACGTCGAAATAGAGGTAAAAATGACATACTATACTACGACGTCGAAATAGAGGTAAAAATGACATACTATACTATGACGTCGAAATAGAGGTAAAAATGACATACTATACTATGACGTCGAAATAGAGGTAAAAATGACATACTATACTATGACGTCGAAATAGAGGTAAAAATGGCATACTATACTATGACGTCGAAATAGAGGTAAAAATGACATACTATATACTACGACGTCGAAATAGAGGTAAAAATGACATACTATACTACGACGTCGAAATAGAGGTAAAAATGACATACTATACTACGACGTCGAAATATTGGTAAAAATGACATACTATACTATGACGTCGAAATAGAGGTAAAAATGACATTATACTATGACGTCGAAATAGAGGTAAAAATGACATACTATACTATGACGTCGAAAAAGAGGTAAAAATGACATACTATATACTATGACGTCGAAAAAGAGGTAAAAATGACATACTATATACTATGACGTCGAAAAAGAGGTAAAAATGACATACTATATACTATGACGTCGAAAAAGAGGTAAAAATGACATGCTATACTATGACGTCGAAAAAGACGTAAAAATGACATACTATATACTATGACATCGAAAAAGACGTAAAAATGACATACTATATACTATGACGTCGAAAAAGAGGTAAAAATGACATACTCTAATGACGTCGAAAAAGACGTAAAAATGACATGCTATACTATGACGTCGAAAAAGACGTAAAAATGACATACTATATACTATGACGTCGAAAAAGAGGTAAAAATGACATGCTATACTATGACGTCGAAAAGACGTAAAAATGACATACTATATACTATGACATCGAAAAAGACGTAAAAATGACATACTATATACTATGACATCGAAAACGAGGCAAAAATGACATACTATATACTATGACATCGAAAAAGACGTAAAAATGACATACTATATACTATGACATCGAAAAAGACGTAAAAATGACATACTATATACTATGACATCGAAAAAGACGTAAAAATGACATACTATATACTATGACGTCGAAAACGACTTAAAATGACATACTATACTATGAAGTCGCAAAAAGGTAAAAATGACATACTCTAATGACGTCGAAAACGACTTGAAAATGACATACTATACTGACGTTGAAAAAGAGGTAAAAATGACATACTATGACGTCGAAAAAGAGGTAAAAATGACATACTATACTATGAAGTCGAAATAGAGGTAAAAATGACATACTATACTGACGTTGAAAAAGAGGTAAAAATGACATACTATGACGTCGAAAAAGAGGTAAAAATGACATACTATACTATGAAGTCGAAATAGAGGTAAAAATGACATACTATACTATGAAGTCGAAATAGAGGTAAAAATGACATACTATACTATGACGTCGAAATAGAGGTAAAAATGACATACTATACTATGACGTCGAAAAAGACGTAAAAATGACATACTATACTATGACGTCGAAAAAGACGTAAAAATGACATACTATACTATGACTTCGAAAAAGACGTAAAAATGACATACTATATACTATGACTTCGAAAAAGACGTAAAAATGATATACTATATACTATGACATCGAAAACGAGGCAAAAATGACATACTATATACTATGACATCGAAAAAGACGTAAAAATGACATACTATATACTATGACATCGAAAACGAGGCAAAAATGACATACTATATACTATGACATCGAAAAAGACGTAAAAATGACATACTATATACTATGACGTCGAAAACGACTTAAAATGACATACTATACTATGAAGTCGAAAAAGGTAAAAATGACATACTATACTATGACGTCGAAAAAGAGGTAAAAATGACATAGTATACTATGACGTCGAAATAGAGGTAAAAATGACATACTATACTATGACGTCGAAAAAGACGTAAAAATGACATACTATACTATGACGTCGAAATAGAGGTAAAAATGACATACTATACTACGACGTCGAAATAGAGGTAAAAATGACATACTATACTACGACGTCGAAATATTGGTAAAAATGACATACTATACTACGACGTCGAAATATTGGTAAAAATTACATACTATATACTATGACGTCGAAATATTGGTAAAAATGACATACTATACTACGACGTCGAAATATTGGTAAAAATGACATACTATACTATGAAGTCGAAAACGACTTAAAATGACATACTATACTATGACGTCGAAAAAGACGTAAAAATGACATACTATACTATGACGTCGAAAAAGACGTAAAAATGACATACTATACTATGACGTCGAAAAAGACGTAAAAATGACATACTATACTATGACGTCGAAAAAGACGTAAAAATGACATACATGACGTCGAAATAGAGGTAAAAATGACATACTATATACTACGACGTCGAAATAGAGGTAAAAATGACATACTATATACTACGACGTCGAAATAGAGGTAAAAATGACATACTATATACTACGACGTCGAAATAGAGGTAAAAATGACATACTATACTACGACGTCGAAATATTGGTAAAAATGACATACTATACTATGACGTCGAAAAAGAGGTAAAAATGACATACTATATACTATGACGTCGAAAAAGAGGTAAAAATGACATACTATATACTATGACGTCGAAAAAGAGGTAAAAATGACATACTATATACTATGACGTCGAAAAAGAGGTAAAAATGACATACTATACTACGACGTCGAAATAGAGGTAAAAATGACATACTATATACTACGACGTCGAAATAGAGGTAAAAATGACATACTATATACTACGACGTCGAAATAGAGGTAAAAATGACATACTATACTACGACGTCGAAATATTGGTAAAAATGACATACTATACTATGACGTCGAAAAAGAGGTAAAAATGACATACTATATACTATGACGTCGAAAAAGAGGTAAAAATGACATACTATATACTATGACGTCGAAAAAGAGGTAAAAATGACATACTATATACTATGACGTCGAAAAAGAGGTAAAAATGACATGCTATACTATGACATCGAAAAAGACGTAAAAATGACATACTATATACTATGACGTCGAAAAAGAGGTAAAAATGACATACTCTAATGACGTCGAAAAAGACGTAAAAATGACATGCTATACTATGACGTCGAAAAAGACGTAAAAATGACATACTATATACTATGACGTCGAAAAAGAGGTAAAAATGACATGCTATACTATGACGTCGAAAAAGACGTAAAAATGACATACTATATACTATGACATCGAAAAAGACGTAAAAATGACATACTATATACTATGACATCGAAAACGACTTAAAATGACATACTATATACTATGACGTCGAAAAAGAGGTAAAAATGACATGCTATACTATGACGTCGAAAAAGACGTAAAAATGACATACTATATACTATGACATCGAAAAAGACGTAAAAATGACATACTATATACTATGACGTCGAAAAAGAGGTAAAAATGACATACTCTAATGACGTCGAAAAAGACGTAAAAATGACATGCTATACTATGACGTCGAAAAAGACGTAAAAATGACATACTATATACTATGACGTCGAAAAAGAGGTAAAAATGACATGCTATACTATGACGTCGAAAAAGACGTAAAAATGACATACTATATACTATGACATCGAAAAAGACGTAAAAATGACATACTATATACTATGACATCGAAAACGAGGCAAAAATGACATACTATATACTATGACATCGAAAAAGACGTAAAAATGACATACTATATACTATGACATCGAAAAAGACGTAAAAATGACATACTATATACTATGACATCGAAAAAGACGTAAAAATGACATACTATATACTATGACGTCGAAAACGACTTAAAATGACATACTATACTATGAAGTCGCAAAAAGGTAAAAATGACATACTCTAATGACGTCGAAAACGACTTGAAAATGACATACTATACTGACGTTGAAAAAGAGGTAAAAATGACATACTATGACGTCGAAAAAGAGGTAAAAATGACATACTATACTATGAAGTCGAAATAGAGGTAAAAATGACATACTATACTGACGTTGAAAAAGAGGTAAAAATGACATACTATGACGTCGAAAAAGAGGTAAAAATGACATACTATACTATGAAGTCGAAATAGAGGTAAAAATGACATACTATACTATGAAGTCGAAATAGAGGTAAAAATGACATACTATACTATGACGTCGAAATAGAGGTAAAAATGACATACTATACTATGACGTCGAAATAGAGGTAAAAATGACATACTATACTATGACGTCGAAAAAGACGTAAAAATGACATACTATACTATGACGTCGAAAAAGACGTAAAAATGACATACTATACTATGACTTCGAAAAAGACGTAAAAATGACATACTATATACTATGACTTCGAAAAAGACGTAAAAATGATATACTATATACTATGACATCGAAAACGAGGCAAAAATGACATACTATATACTATGACATCGAAAAAGACGTAAAAATGACATACTATATACTATGACATCGAAAACGAGGCAAAAATGACATACTATATACTATGACATCGAAAAAGACGTAAAAATGACATACTATATACTATGACGTCGAAAACGACTTAAAATGACATACTATACTATGAAGTCGAAAAAGGTAAAAATGACATACTATACTATGACGTCGAAAAAGAGGTAAAAATGACATAGTATACTATGACGTCGAAATAGAGGTAAAAATGACATACTATACTATGACGTCGAAAAAGACGTAAAAATGACATACTATACTATGACGTCGAAATAGAGGTAAAAATGACATACTATACTACGACGTCGAAATAGAGGTAAAAATGACATACTATACTACGACGTCGAAATATTGGTAAAAATGACATACTATACTACGACGTCGAAATATTGGTAAAAATTACATACTATATACTATGACGTCGAAATATTGGTAAAAATGACATACTATACTACGACGTCGAAATATTGGTAAAAATGACATACTATACTATGAAGTCGAAAACGACTTAAAATGACATACTATACTATGACGTCGAAAAAGACGTAAAAATGACATACTATACTATGACGTCGAAAAAGACGTAAAAATGACATACTATACTATGACGTCGAAAAAGACGTAAAAATGACATACTATACTATGACGTCGAAAAAGACGTAAAAATGACATACATGACGTCGAAATAGAGGTAAAAATGACATACTATACTACGACGTCGAAATAGAGGTAAAAATGACATACTATATACTACGACGTCGAAATAGAGGTAAAAATGACATACTATATACTATGACGTCGAAATAGAGGTAAAAATGACATACTATATACTACGACGTCGAAATAGAGGTAAAAATGACATACTATACTACGACGTCGAAATATTGGTAAAAATGACATACTATACTATGACGTCGAAAAAGAGGTAAAAATGACATACTATATACTATGACGTCGAAAAAGAGGTAAAAATGACATACTATATACTATGACGTCGAAAAAGAGGTAAAAATGACATACTATATACTATGACGTCGAAAAAGAGGTAAAAATGACATGCTATACTATGACGTCGAAAAAGACGTAAAAATGACATACTATATACTATGACATCGAAAAAGACGTAAAAATGACATACTATATACTATGACGTCGAAAAAGAGGTAAAAATGACATACTCTAATGACGTCGAAAAAGACGTAAAAATGACATGCTATACTATGACGTCGAAAAAGACGTAAAAATGACATACTATATACTATGACGTCGAAAAAGAGGTAAAAATGACATGCTATACTATGACGTCGAAAAAGACGTAAAAATGACATACTATATACTATGACATCGAAAAAGACGTAAAAATGACATACTATATACTATGACATCGAAAACGACTTAAAATGACATACTATATACTATGACGTCGAAAAAGAGGTAAAAATGACATGCTATACTATGACGTCGAAAAAGACGTAAAAATGACATACTATATACTATGACATCGAAAAAGACGTAAAAATGACATACTATATACTATGACATCGAAAACGAGGCAAAAATGACATACTATATACTATGACATCGAAAAAGACGTAAAAATGACATACTATATACTATGACATCGAAAACGAGGCAAAAATGACATACTATATACTATGACATCGAAAAAGACGTAAAAATGACATACTATATACTATGACGTCGAAAACGACTTAAAATGACATACTATACTATGAAGTCGAAAAAGAGGTAAAAATGACATACTATACTGACGTTGAAAAAGAGGTAAAAATGACATACTATACTATGACGTCGAAAAAGAGGTAAAAATGACATACTATACTATGAAGTCGAAATAGAGGTAAAAATGACATACTATACTACGACGTCGAAATAGAGGTAAAAATGACATACTATACTATGAAGTCGAAATAGAGGTAAAAATGACATACTATACTGACGTTGAAAAAGAGGTAAAAATGACATACTATACTATGACGTCGAAAAAGAGGTAAAAATGACATACTATACTATGAAGTCGAAATAGAGGTAAAAATGACATACTATACTGACGTTGAAAAAGAGGTAAAAATGACATACTATACTATGACGTCGAAAAAGAGGTAAAAATGACATACTATACTATGAAGTCGAAATAGAGGTAAAAATGACATACTATACTATGACGTCGAAATAGAGGTAAAAATGACATACTATACTATGAAGTCGAAAACGACTTAAAATGACATACTATACTATGACGTCGAAAAAGAGGTAAAAATGACGAAGGACGAAGTTTGGAAGTGTTTAATGGAAAACTGGTTAACTCCCAGGACAAACTAAGGAGCTGCTGAAGGCCAGCGTTCGCAGCGTTATTCAACCGAGTCAACAGTGATTACTTTCATGAGTTTATTTTTGAAATCCCATGTTTTCTGCAATTGAAGACCCAAAGGTCTGTTTCCTAGAGAAATACTATTATTTGTAACTAAGGAGAATTATTGAACTAAAAAAAGAGAAAGACATTTACTTTTGAATTTCAGTTTCATAACAATTAAAACTTTCGTTTTTGAAATAGGTTAAAGCTTTCACAAATTTGAGACTGTTTTTTTAAGGAGTCCAGATTTTACAACTTTGTGTTTTAGGTTTTTGGCAGTCTATTTATTTCAGGCAGAAATGGTTTTTTAATCAAACTACAGACCTGTTGAAAGTAGTTCAGCATAGTCTAACTAGAGATGTAGGAAAAATTACCTGAAAAAAAATAATAGCATAAATCTGACAAATCTTTGCAGTGTTAAATGCTGTGCACTTGTAGTCTTTATACAGCCACATGAGGACAGTGAAGTAAATGTTTGTAGAGAAAGGCTCTTCGGACCGTCCTTCATTGTCTCTTAGTGAGAGGATATGTAGCTTTGATGTTTTCACAGCACAAAAAAAGAAAAAAAAAATAGCTGAAGCTGCAACAAAAGCATTTTCCAGTTGAGCCCAGCTCAACATCAGCATGTTTTTTTACAAAAAGTCTATCAGGACATTGCAGTTGATAGTAAACATCACAGGTGGCAGTTCTGGATTGGCTGTAGCACATTCAGAAAAAAAAACAACAAATAAACTCCTATATGGCAGCACTCATCTCAAAGAATAACACTCTTTATGTAGGAGTCTGAAGTTGCAAGGTGAAGCTAGAGTTTTAAACCAACACAATCTGAAAAACCTAGCTTCTTAGAGAGAAGAGATGCATTTTAACTTTAACTCCTGACCTGTGAAACCTTTTCTGCCCTGAACTCTCTTTATTTTTCCTCCTCAGGGTTCAAAGGGTTCTGAGGCAGTGCGCACGCCCCCTGAAGCCTCAGGTCTAAGAAAATCAGCATGTAAGTCATCTCTTCCTGTCATGTCTGCAATAAATCTGAAGACTGGATTTTTTTTTTTTGACAAATATTGTGAATAACCTTAGATCAGAGTGTGATCCTTGTACAAACTATTGTATTTACAACTCCTGCAGCTGTGAGATGCCAAACAGTTAATGTCTGCACCATAAAACATTCATTTTTACTTAGGCTGAGCTCAAATCTTCACTCTTTTAATGGAATCAATACGGAGCACTGCTTGTTTTTGCAGACATCAATCGAAGACGTCTCTGTCTTGTGTGGCGATGAGCCGGGACTCCCCGTGATGCAAAGTGAAGAAGGATTCTGGTTTCAGTCCCCTCTGCTCCAGGGCCTCTCTGAGACGGACCGGCGGCTCCAGGTAGTACTGCAAGCAGGAGAGACGAGGTGAGGAAGTCTAAACTTAAATTATATTACCAGTTGTCCGACCTCATAATATACAGAGAAAAAAATTGGCAAGGTTTGTATATGTAAGAAAAATTTACCATGAAATGCAAAAACCAGGCACTTAAGAAAACAATATTTACATATTAGTTAAGACTTAAAAATACTATTTCTTTCTACACTATGTGGGAGCCCTTTAATAACTGACCAGTGTTTAATACTGACTAGTAACATTTCAGTAAATAGACCAAATATCTGCCAAAAATTAATGATTATTAATAGATTTTTAAACAGATGAAAATAGGGATCTAGAAAAGTCTGAAATTTTAATAGAACCCCAGTTTAGCTTTTTGTGCTGCTGGAATTTAACTTCAACCAATTAATCGTTGAAAGCTATAGGAGAGAAGCATACGATGCTATTTATAGAAAAATAAAATAGTCAGTGTAGGAAAGAGGCCAAAAAAATCCTTTACCTGGTCCTGTTGTGTGAGTTAACTAATTTATCTGAACCTGCAATAGGACAACCTGAGGTAAAGATCAGGATTATTGGCTTACAGAGCTCAGCTGAGTCACAAAGCTTACTGAGGTTTATGATCATGTAACAACACTGCCTGATGTTCCTGTCTCATTTATCTAAATGTCTAGTATTTAACTCAGTTGGCCTCATTTGTGACGTCATACTGTATCTCTCTTTAGCTCAAAGTCTTAAAGTGAACTCTAGACTAAACAGCAGCACCACTGAGGATCAGAATGTGAATATTTTACACAGGGAGAAAAAGCCACAAGAAACTAACAGCCATTTTAAGACCATCGCAACTTTTTCTATATTCCAGTTCACTTAACAGTCTGGAAATTATAGCATTTGTTCTACACAGTAAGGTCACTAGTGCTGCACTGTAATCTTAAAGTTTCAGAAGATAGAAATGTATGGTTTTATAATAAACACTGGTCAGTTAAAGGGTTCCCACATAGTGTAGAAAGAAATAGTATTTTTAAGTCTTAAATAATATGTAAATATTGTTTTCTTAACCCTGCCATTTTCTTTTTGGGTGTTGTACGAGGTCGAACAACTGGTTATATAATTTAAGTCTAGACTTCCTCACCAAGACCAATTTCTACCATCCTAACAAATGGTAGACATTCAATTTACTCTTAAATTGTGTTGACACTGTATAAACGTAGACTGCGTCTATTTTAACTGAAGACATTACATGTAGTGACTGCTGCTGACTCTTTTCTAATGTCTTACCTCATAGGCGAGGGCGAAGGTCCCCCAGTGTATGGCTACAGACTGTTTGGCCTGAAGGTCTTGATGAATCTGAACAGCCTCCTCTGGATCCACATGCTGTCCCTTCATCACATCCCTGAGGACCCAGCAGGAATTGACAGACGTCCTGCTTAATGCTTATTAAAATGCTGAAACTGAACATTAAGATAGTTTTGTATGTATGTGTATGAAAGGAAACCTTAAACCAAGTAGTACTGGCTTTACATTTGTATTTGTCTGCACATATTAAATAACTTCTATCGTCCATGCGTTCATCTTCAGTCGTATTGATTATTGCAACAGCGTCTTCACAGGTCTGTCCAACAAATCAATCAAACAGCTGCAGCTGATCCAGAATGCTGCTGCTGGCGTTCTCACTAAAACCAGGAAGATAGAGACCATAACACCAGTTTTAAAGTCCCTCCACTGGCTCCCTGTAGCTCAAAGAATAGACTTTAAAATACTGTTGTTAGTTTATAAATCACTGAACGGCTCAGCACCACAATACATTAAAGATCTGCTGTTGTTGTATCAACCTTCCAGACCTCTCAGGTCTTCCGGTTCTGGTTCTGCTCTGCATCCCCAGAACCAGAACCAAACGAGGAGAAGCAGCTTTCAGGATCTATGCACCACATATTTGGAACAAACTTCCAGAAAACTGTAAAACAGCTGAAACACTGACTTTCTTTAAATCACAACTAAAAACCCACCTGTTTGTATTTGAAATGTGATCAATTACAAATTTATGGATGGAACTTGACTTAATGTCGTGTTTTGATTGTTGATTCTATGACTTTGTGTTTCTCTGTTTGATATGATGTAAAGCACTTTGAAATGCTTTGCTGCTGAAATGTGCTATACAAATAAAATTTGATTGATTGACTATGAAACGCATTAGTATGCCCCAGAAGTGCGTTAAGACCTGAAACTCTTTGTGCCTGATCTGCTGCGTGGGAGGATGTGCTACTCTACCTGGGCAGGTACGCTCCAATTGGGATTGCTGCGAGGTCGAATGGCCCAAAGCGGCGTCCGATTTCCTGGAAGGACGGACAGTAGCCTGTGTCGCCGGCGAAGAAGAATCGATGGTTGGGACCCAAAACAGACCAGCTACTCCATAAAGACTGAAAAGAAACAAATAGTTAAATGGCTTCAATTCTGACCATTTTTAGTGCAGCAGAAAATGAAAGAAAGATTTTCATGGAGAGAAGGAGTTTTGCCCTTTTTGTTTAATCTTTCTTCTCCATTTAAAAATGTTGGGCTGCAGACTCTTCAATAAAGTGCTTCTATCACACATTTCTGCTCATTTGTCCAACGATGACATCACAGCACTCAGATCATCAGTGTGGTTTATAAAACCGAACTGATGGCAGTCCCCACACACTACAACATTTACTATCAAGTACCCTGTTATCATCCCACGCTGTCCGTTTGCTCCAGTGCTGAGAGGGCGTGCAGACAAACGTGACGTTGTCGTGACTCGGGACGCAGTTTTCCTCCCACCAGTCCAGCTCCATCACGTTCTCACAGCCCATCTTGGCCAGCCAGTCCATCAATCCCAGGGGCACGAACCTGTTAAAACATGCATCGTATTTCACAGGAACACCGTGGAAGGTGGGGGGGGGGGAACCATTTGGGACACATACCAGCGTAGCTCCCCACCAAAGCGTGTATTAAGGCTGGCAACAGATCCAGCATCCAGGTGATCGTAATGAGAGTGGCTGATGAGGACGGCATCTATCCTCGGCAGCTGTTTGTAGGAGAGGAGGGGGCTGAATAAAGCAAAGTTTGATTCAAAGGATTCTGTTTGTTCACAAAGTAAAAGCGAGAAATGAAAGATCTTCAAACCTGCTCCACTGTGCAGGGGGGTCCTCTGTATCGTTTGGGCCCCATGAACTGAAGAAATGATGCTCTCTGGCTGAAAATGGGGTCGGTCAGAATGTTGACCCCCTCCATTTCGACCAGAACTGTAGCGTGGCCCAGCCAGGTTACCCTCATACCAGCATGAGAGTCCAACGCTTCTGGATTCTGGACAAAGTAGGGCTCCAATACTGGGAGTTCACTGTCCAGGACCTGTGGGAACAGCAGGAGGACAGAAGAAACTTAGACTGACTACAAAAAAAACAACATTTTAAACACACTCATCTTTCAACTATATATTTTTGTATTTGTGTTAACAGCTAAATACTAGGGAGTCTGTTAAGAAAACCTATCAGAGGCTGCAGAGGACAATGACCTTGTAGCTAAAAGTTGCTTTAAAGTTTTGCCTCAGCTGAGCTGAATACAAATGGATGCCACACTTTTCAGGTTTTCATAAGACCAATCATTTTTTCTACAACTTCACAATTGCGTGTTCTTAAGTTATCACATAAAGTCCAATAAATAGACAATATACAAGCAACTGGTGCAAATAAAGAATTCAATGTGTTGCTGAGTGAAAGCAGCCTTTAAGGCCCGATAATCCCTCAATGAAAGCAGCAAAGTTTCCAGAGGCAGCTATAAATAACAGCATGTTGGCTCAGGGCTGTGAAAGATGAGCTTGTGATACTAATTAAGAGCAGAGCGGTAAGCTGACTCCATAAATGTAAGCACCGCAAACTTGGTTCTTCTTTCTCTAGTCCACTGATAAAACATTGTTTTTTTTTTTTTATTTCTGAATTATCTACAGTAAAATAAAGTGACTTGCAGGATTTAACATGCAAGTGGTTTCCCACCTCTTTGCTTGTTGGCACATTGCTGTGATTTTTATCCAGCACCAGAAATCTGAACAGCATAGAGTACGATGGAAAGCGCCACGTTGGCCAGGGGTTTGTCCAGCGACCATGTTTATCCCGACAGGACTTCGTCACCTCCTCCTGCATTCAAAAATAAACACACCTGAGATACAGCATGAACTCTGAAGAGACTTGAATGTTCGGAGTTGGTGAACAGAAGGAGGAGGGTCGTTACCTCCAGTCGGTAGTCCAGACGGAAACTCTTACGGGAAGAGCGGGAGGAGCTGCTCTTCCTCAGTGTTCGAGGATCCACCTTTCCACCTTCAGCACCTTGAGGCAAATCACCATCCTAAATACAAAGAGCAATTTTAAAAGAATTTAAGTGTTGAGAACTTGGCACCAAAATCAGCAGAAACTCATCCTGACATGCATGTTTGTTCAGGATTAAAAGTGTGATGGTTACCTCCACCAGGCCTGTTGTCTCTTCCAGCTCTGCTCTGTCTGAGGATCTTGGTGTCTCCATGTTTCTACCAGCAACACATCTGTAACAGCACACACACAATTACATTACTCCACCTTCACGCCGCTGACTCATTTACCTACAGTTGACAGTTAAGCTGTAATACTTTGCATGTTTTTTTACTACCAGTTCTGTATCCAAATGAAACCTGCTATTTGGTGAGACCACTTAACTACTTCCACTCAAATTCAGAAACCTACCTGTTAAAAGTCGACATTTGCCTCAACTGTTAAATCTGTACCGACGCCGAAGTTGGGAGCAGAAATTGAAGAAGTAATGAATTACCTAATAGCTTTGACAGTTGGTGATATTTTGCAACGGTGGCTGGTCAGTAATTCGTCTGCAAATGTCGGACACAAAGAAATTCTGGAGAAAAATACTTCAGGCAAACAGAGATTTGTCCTCCAGTAAGGAAACAACCCAATGCATAAACCTGAAAGGTTTAGATCAGACCATATGCATGTTAGATGGAACTTAGATCAAGTTCATATTTATAAAAATAAAAAATAAAATGTGATGTTCATTGATGCTGTCCGTCAAATCTGACTGAAATAAAACTGTTTTGTAAAAAGGCACCTGCAAATTTTGATCAATATCTTGCATGCATCGCTTTCCTACCACTGTAAAATTTTGCATAATTTTGTGTTGATCCATGACTGTTAATCTGGACCCATGTTGCAAAGAAACAAACTTCCCTCTCCAGACAGGCAAAGCTGATGGAGACATACAAAAAAATATGCTTATGATGTGAAATGTGGTTCAACACAGTGTTGACTCAGGAGGAAAAAAAATACAGCTCAACAATAATTTCAACAATTTCTGCATTATGCATAATTTAATGTTGATACATAACTTAAAATCCAAATAAAATGGATTAAATATTGTAATTGTAATTGACTTCTAGAAGTACTTTTGGAAGCTACCTGCACAGCTCTGGACTAGACTAAATGCACTCAAAACTTCAGGAAAAGCGTGACAACATTTTGAACGAGTTGCTCATTTTGAGTGAACACCCAAGCAGATCTAATCAAAGCCTCTCATGTTATTTCCTACACTCCCCAATACACCACTCAGTGTTTTCTACACACCCTTACAACTGAAAAGGAAACACCCATGTTGCATTAGAGAAGACACACTATATGCTGAACAGAAGTACGCTATGTGGAGACATATGAACACAGGAAAGGCAACCAAAGCCTCAGCAACACTTTCCCTCTCCAAGCCTTTAGGCTACAGCATCCTGCTGATGCACTCAGCCTCATGAATGGACTGTACACAGACTGTGGGAAAACAATGGTGCATTGTGGGTGAGTGACCTGTGCGGTCAGACAGATGTGCTCAAGTAAACAAGAAACTCAAAACACTCCTCTTAAAACTCCACTCATTAACCAGACAAGTGTCAGAAGAGGAACACTTAGGAAACTGGTGTTAGCAGTTTCCACATGTTAGCCTGCTAGGCGTGCACACATCAACACTTGCAAAAATTCACAACTTATTTATTGATGAATATATTTAAACTGCTCGTCTCATACCAGCAGTAAAATAAATATTAAAAAATATTTATTTTTTAATAAAATATTTTATTTTATTAAAAAATAAAATAAAAGGTTTTAGATACCCGACAAAACAAAGCGCTCGCCGCACATCATTTAAATGCCAGCATCTCCTCAGGCTTCGCAACGGACTACAAAACCCCTTCGTCCGGAAAACGTACCTGAAGAAAAAGCCCAACCAGAACAAGCCCAGCTGCTCCTCTACCGGGCAGCCATGTCTGTTTACGCCGTTTCACCGGGAGTTGGTGGCGTCATTCGGCGCCCGCAGGTTACTTCACCGCCGCGCTGACGGGCAAAGACTAACATGAAGGAGGCGGAAGACCAGGAGGGAGCTTCTCTAGGATGGTGGGCCGAGTTCTGGTGCATTAGGCGTCGCGGTTGGATAACGACTCGGTACCAGCTCCGTTTCTGTGACGTCGGCGGTAAAGCTGCGGTCACGTGACTACCGTGTAAACCCACTGAAGCCCGCAGGAGGTTTAATAAAGGAGCCACTGAATCACATCTCTACTGTTTTCTGTCCCACTGGACTCAAAAAAATTAAATAAATATGCCAAAGCAATATAATATCAAATTTAAAACATGTTTGTGAAGAAAAATCACATGCCATTTTTATGTCTCTTTTGTATTTTCCATTTACATATGAAAAAACACATGCATGTTAAAGTTAAACAGCTAAGTGTTAACTCCATTGTGCTATGTATGTATCCATACACGTGTACTTCAAAAATACACCGGAACATTTTTGTTTCTCTGTCTAACATTGTATGAAACAAACTTAAGGTCGGGAGGATCACCAACATTTAAACTCCCTGCTGATTTAATGCTCTACATCTGTAGCAAACTTCCAAAAAAAAAAAGCAAATATACTCAAACACAAAGTCCCTTAAAGCTAAAAAACCCCCATTGCCTTCAATTAATAACATCTGAAACCTTATTAATTGCAGTTTGTGTTCCAACTTTTCATTACTGTACTGCAATGTAATGTTTTCATCATGTAAAGAGTGTTGAGTTGATGAAATGTGCTACACCAATAAACTTGCCTTGCGTTTAAGTTAACTTTGTATATTTAAAGGAAATGCCTCAGACACATGCCTCAGACACATGACCTTGTGTGTCATCAAGAAGAGACAAAAAGAAAACAGACAATTATCAAGAGGGAAAAACTAGGACAATTTGATGTCTGATGGTGAAATGTCCAAAATGAGCACATCAACTCTGCTGGAGACAATATCCTTACAGCGAAACACATCCCCTAACAAAATGGGATGTGTTAGTCTGAGAAGAAACAATTACTCCAACAATAACAAAGCCAGATTACAGTTTGCCATTGCACTCAAGAACAAACACCTCAAGTCTTTTCACGAAACAAGAATTGAAGTGACAGAACTTAATGACTATCAATGTAATTGGAAAATATGGGTGAGTCTTGCAAGCCTGAGCATGAAAATAAAGCTTATATGGAAATATAGAAACATCAGCAGTTTGGACACACTTGGGTATATTTATACTAAAAATCTGATTTTAACTATATGCAGCAAGGCTCGACTTGAATTCAGGGTAAATATGGCCAATAGCACCACATTAAACTGGGTTTCTTTCCTCGACTAAAGAATGACAAATTAAAACTGGACATAAAAATCAGTGTAATCAGGATTTAGTAGTTCTCATCATTGTGTCTGCAACTGGCCAAGACGTGGCATAAAAAGAGTTTAAATAAATGTATTTTTTCTCTCCTTCAACTGTCTGACACCAGCAAAAACACTGTAAAGCAAAGTCGTTTTAGAGCAATATAAAATCTTTAAATAAATATAAAATGTACTAATCCAATGTCAGCTGATCACACATCCAGTTGCTACTTTCTTTGTACGAAGTGTGACGTCAAAGTATGCTTAGTCCTGACAGCTCAATTCAATAAAACACTAATAAAAACAAAACCACAACAATGAACCGTAGAGCCAGGAATTAGCCCATAAATACAGACATACTGTATATGCAGCAGAAATCCAACTTACCCAGAGGTACTCCACCTGAGGGACACCTGAAGACAATTTAGTCCAACAAGATTTACGAATTTCCGCGGCGAACTCGCGTGGTTAAATTTACGGTTGTAAACAAATATTTGCATATATTTTAAAAACCCGGTTTCCATTCTAACACGCGACGTGCTTTCACGTTTTCATATTAGACCGAAGCAAAGTTTTACATGCAACACTAGTTCAATGTCCGGACAGGAGAAAAAAAACTGCTACTGAACTTCCTGTCAGGAGCATTCACGGACGTCCGGAAATCTGAATTCTTTAACACCCTCCCGAAAAGTTTTAACATTCCGATAAGGAATTGTTTAAACGGACATTTCATGTTAATCATGAAGTGATAGTGACGTTTCACTTTGGACGTCAAGAAATTTCGGTTAAACCGCGATAAAACCTACCTCGTCTATTTTTGAGAACTGAAATAACATTGGTATTCTGAAAAGATCTAACTAAAACAGAAGAAGGAAATTTAATCACTCCCGTTTGACTGACATAAATGTAAAGGTTCCCAAGCTAATTATATTAAAGCTTCTGGTATATTATGGATCTTCAACCCACATCAATGGGAAAATGTCCGTTTCTGTCCACAAAGCTTGAACTATTCACTGGGAGGTCACTTCCACTCTAGATGTCAGGACTTCAACTTCACTTGCTCTTTTGAAATCTGTTATTAACCATTATTTTATTGCGTTTTTACAACAAAGAATTACATTGTTGCATAATGTTACAAATTAAATTGTCTCCTAAATACTGATTTAAGATGGCATGACCCCGCTAGGTCACCTCAGATATTAGCGAGGCTAAATGTAAGATACATTTTTCACCTCATGAAATATTAATTATATTAAACAGATTAAAAAACACAAAAGTATTGTTGTTACCAGAGTTTCTTTATATAAAAACGTCATATTAGTACAAAAAAAACAGAAAAGCAACTCATAGGTGTGAGAGTTTTATGCGCAAATATCATATCTGTGCATAAAAAAGGCTCCAAAAATCACACAAAACTTCTTGACTAAGCTACAAACAATTCTACACATTTTTATTCCAGAGATGGAAATAAATCAAAAGCACCAACGTTCAGATGTTTTGGAGAATGTACTTGAGCCGTCAAGCTGAAGGCTTTTGTTTGTTTATTTTAAGCAAAGTGAAGTCTGTCCACGTATATGAAAAGAGAAAAAAAGGGGACACAAAAAGATGGGTTCACATCCAAGATGATGTGTCTCCAAAACAAGGCTCATTTTGGATTCAGAGAAGAGGGCTGATACAAACCATTCCTGTCTGTTTTGGAGCACCGTTCAGTGCTCTTTGTGATCCCCGTCCTCCTCAAGCCTCCTGATCTCTCCCTTCAGGTGATTGATGTTTTCTCTGCTGGCTTTCAGCCTATCTTTAAGCTCAGTGATTTCTTGGCTCGTTCTTTTCTTTGCTGCTTCCAATTTCTCCTTTGTCCTTTGTTCCAGTTCGCCAACTAGGAAAACAAACAAAAACCACGCTCAGAAAGGCAAAGACTGCTGCAATGTGAAGTAGACTTTCCCCTTCACTTTCCTCTGGAAACTGCGATCATAAGGCTAAACAACAACACTAACAACATGTCAGCACATACACTCTGTCTCGTGCTTATAAGCTCCCAGGGTGAGTTGTCTGGATGTGGTCAGCAACTGTTGCATCATGGCTGTTGGATCCTGAAAAATCTGCAATTCACATAGTGTAAAATAATAATAATTGATAAGCAGGAACACAGATATGAATCCAATGATACCCAAGAACATAAGTTGTACCATTTCATCATAGAACTCAGAGACGACCGTTTTCTTCGGCATGGCGCTGGAATCTGATTGGAACAGCTTCAGCAGATGGTACAGAGTAACCTTTGGCAACAAAACAGAAACAGACAAAAATTGACACTTTCAATTTCAAAAAGTTTATACTTTTCACGTCCAAAGTGCAGGATACAAGTGCAGTCACAAGGAATGACAAAAAAAGGATATTAGAAAGGCGGGAGTATAGAAGAATAGTAGGAAAGAAGGAAGGAGGAGCAAGAAGAAAAGTAAGATTTTATTTGGTGGGGTTGCAGGAGATTACTATGGGGGGGAGAGAAGGGATGCAAGTATATATTAACAACCTTTGATAATGATTTATGGAATAAAGTCTAGAAGTAGATATTCTTTCATCCTTTGTGTCCTTGAAATCAGTTTTTGTTCAATTTTAACCAGATTCTGTTTAAGAACCAATGAGCCAAATTAATCCTGGATTTAAAGCTATAAAAAAGTTCAAACAAGTATTTAATATAGCCGTCCTTTTCAAAAATCTTAATGAATCCACGCTTAGTCGACAAGTTCAAACGGGGGTAGAGGGGGAGCTGTAGAGTAAAAGCAAAAATAAAGATGCAATGTGAAACATCTGAGATAAAGCATGCATGAAAACATCCATTTATTAGACATTATATGGTTTTATTTGCCCATTAGAAAAAAAGAGGGAAAAAACCTGGAAAAACAGAACTTTTTTTTCATTCTTCATTTTATAGTTTTTAATATTTATTGAGGCCTGGGAAATGTAAAAAGCAAGTCCCCAAGACTGTTTAGGAACCCTGAGTATGGCTTTATAGTAATTACCTACAAAAAACAACATTTCAACCTCCTGCTTGGATGTGTTACTTACAGGTCTCTCATTAGGGTCAATAAAGAAGATCTTGATGATGATTTCAAACTCTCCCCATCCTGTCTCTGTGATCTCATATGGAGGCTTTGTGACCACTAGAGGAGATAAGAAGGACAACGTTAGCAGACTTGCAGTGCCTTGTAAAAATATGGAAGATCAGGATGCTGAATCAACGTGAAACACCATCCTCTTCTGATACACGGTGGTGGCTTATCATCTTTGTAAAAGGTTCTGTTGTGACCTTTACATAGTGGAAAAAAGTACTGTACAAGTTTTTGACCAAAGAGTTTTAAACTTTGTCTTACCTCTCAAGGGGTTTACATAGCTCTCGTGTAACTTGAACTGGATCTTCTTTACATAGGCAGACATATCCTGGTAGAGTTGAGATCAATAAACTTAATTTTACATGAATAAATACCACTATTTTAGGACATTTCTTTTCTAAAGATCCCACACCTCATTTCTGTAGGGTTTCACATAGACAGACCACTGATGTGTGTGTCCATCCTCCTCTCTCTTCTTTCCAAAGTAACGGGCAACATTTCCAAACACAATCGGCTTCACTATTGTCACTCCCTGCAAGGAAAACACCATAAAAGTTTAGTATGGACAATTTATACAGATCGCTTCTCAAGAACACTGCGAGGGTCAAAAAAGGAACCCAGTGACTATATTTTTATCGAACAGAAAACCCAAACTGTTGATATATCAGATTTGAATTAATCTGAAACATTCTTTATCTTTACCTTAACGCGCCCTCCGGAATCTGGTCCAAATTCAGTCATCTTTTTGAACATAGTATTCCGGGAACAGGTTTTAGATTAGTGTGGGACTCTCTAGACCTTTATTCTACTTAAACTACTCGTTTCCAAACCCATTTGATGGGCCATTTAAGCGTTTAGTGCACATAATATGCAGCAAAACCGCATTCTAGCATAGGCGGAAATGACGCTAGAAACGTGTTCACCTTCCGGTATGAACGGAAGCTGAACATAAAGGTTCCACCACAACGAAAATAAAAAATATATATATAAACGAAAACTGCACAATTTTTAATAATTCATCTCGTTTCTAAATGTAAGACCTGGTTCTACCCAAACAGTCTAGTAAATATATTTGAATTTTCTTGTGCATGCGTAAAAAATTTAATCTTAAAGTACCAGAAATATATATTTTCATAATGTAACATCTTTTTACCCCCACAAAATATACTATATACGATTTAAAAAATAATTTTCTTAACTTTTATCAGTTGGAGATGTTTTAAGTCCTTTAAAGCTTTGATAAAAGATAATGTGCAACCTTACATATTTACCGATCCGGGAAAACTCGTATTAACTCATTTTGTCGCTTATCAAGAAATGTGGTCTATTGAAATCAACAGAAATTTAACACAAGTAATAGTAGTAAAACAACATTTAGGGTTTAAGTTCTAGTTACCTACATTTCTGGCTTTTGAAGTCATTGCTTTGAGTTTTAGGTAAACGATACAGAGGTATGAACTTGTCTTGCATCAGCCCACCACCGATGACTGTTTTCAAACCTAATCTTGCTACATGACCAGATTCTGGTTGAATAATACAAGCTTTAATTTTTTTTCTAAACCAGGAGTTTCAAACTATAGGATAAAATTAAAAAAATTTAAATGTTACTGCCGCGCAAATGAATTTTACCACAAAATCTCTCAGATCGTTAAAAAAAAATCAAAACTTTTCAAATTTTGGTGTCATTTATTGAATGGGAGAAATTTGAAACTCCTTTCAAACTCTGCATATAATTTGCCAAAACCCCCCCCCTAATTTTCTTATATTTGTGGTCACCAATACTTAAAACTACAATTTAGTCCACTATACGTTGCTATATTGTGCTTCAATATTTAAAACTGCAGCAAATGAAACAAAAACATTAAACTGCAACAAATGAAACAAAAACTGAATGCAAAAGAATTTTATTAGTAAAAATCAGCAATGTGAATCTACCAACACTGTGTTCCTATGGCAAATACCTCATCCCAATTAAGTTTCACAATAAATAACCAATAGTATCCCAAACCCTCCCACACTGAACTGTATTATGAGAAAGATCATGTGAAAATCGGAGCTTTTTAATTGCCCACTTATTTCCCAATTCTGTTCTAGGGAGAAAACATGGTTAGTTCAAATAAGACTATTAAATATATACAATAAGTTAAATTTAACTTAAATTGAAAACATTAAAAAGGTTACTTTTCATGTTTTGTTTTGTGTAGTGGTCTTTCTCGAAGCAGCTCCTCCTTACTTCTTCTCCAGGGCAGGCAGACCTGGCAACACTTACCTTTATGCTGTGGAAAAAGGTTGGCACAAAACTGACCAACACTAACCAAAACTCAAAGGAATTTTGTTTTTTTGCTCTTAACATGATTATGTAGATTAAAACCAATTTTAGATTATTTTCTTTAGAAACAATGTAACAGGACAAAAACATAAGCTAATCATATTTGAACAATTTCACTTTAGGATTTTCTGTTTTGATTAAAGTTCCATTGTCATTAAACGATAAAAACATTAACCAAATTTCTGACGCAAGTATAAAAAAAATAAATAAAAATTCTACTTACCGGTTCACTAAAAATCTAATACACCCGTCTCCATTACTATTAACAGAGTTAACAGGGTCATAAGAGAATATGAACATTTGTGAGTACAAAACACAATACAACACACCGACGAAAAACATTCTGCAAGAGCATCATCAGGATACACGTTTGCGCCCAAATTGTCACGAGCAATCTTTCCCCCAGATAACACTTGAAATGTAAGCTCTCAGATTATGTCAAAAATAAAATTAGGGTGAGATGATAACAGTAGGCAATGTCAAGTGGAGATTAAAATTAAATACAACAAAACTATGTTTCCCCCCTCTTATAACATCTGCCTATATGGATATGTGACTTAAGGAAAAACGTACTATATTTTGAGACACGGTTGGAGCAGCTCTAGATTCTTAACATGGATTAGCAATTTTTTTACAATTTTTATTTTATTTTACTTACAATTCAAAAAGTAAATATGTATTGAAACAAATACAGCTATTTTACGTCGCAATTCAAAATTTGGTCTGACAGTGTAAATAAAAACAAAAAAAAGAACTTCTTAAAAGCATTTCCTCAAACGTAAAAAAAAAAAAAGGTATATAAGACAAACTGACAATCACAGTGACACAAATGCAACACAACAGGATGGGTGGTGAAGTGAAAGAGAGGCTGCTGTAAGCAGCAATCAATCCCATTTTCACATTGCGTTTTAAAAACATTTCAGGTGCATGTAATATTGTTCTGATCACAAGTTTACATAAACTCATCATGGGCATTGATGTCAATAATTTAGAGAATTAGCGATACATTTGAAAGCATTTTTCCCACAACGTGAACTGGTTTTAAGGGAAATAACTGGGAGCAAACAACAAATTTCTCCAAAAATTAAGCTATTCACAGCATCAATGGCTTACTTAACCGTAAAGCATGGTGTTGGCAGCATTATGCTACCGAAGTGGTTCACTGTAAGTGGGTGGAATAGATAACCACCTTAAAATCTTTTCACTTTCACACAGACCAAAGCCTAGATGTTTTAGTCAAAATGCTAGTTTCAGATCAAACTTCTTAAACAGCCTTGGTTGGAACACTGTTGAATATTTATATACTATGATTAAAAGCTCCATGACAAGAAATAAACTAATTCAAATGATTTCCAGTAAGAGCTGCTATATACATTTAATCCGAATTATGCCAGCAGCTGATGGATGACTAAAGAATCTGATTTTGTTGTACAAAAAGCTCAGCAAAAAAAAAAAAAAATGCTCAAAAAACATCCAGAAAAAACTCCAAATTAATGACAAGCCATGAAAATGAGAGAATGTAAACATCTCTTCGAACTTGCATTCAACACTAACCAGTTTTTACAACAATGGACTAAAAGAAAACGGGTAATCAATTAATGCAACAATATTGCTCACTATGATGAAAACGTACCACAAACATTTTGTCTTCATCACTTTTGGTAACAACGATCCAGCATAATTACATGTGAAGCAGCGCAGCAAACGGCAGCAGGTTTTTTTTTTTGGATTTACGACGCGATTTCCAAAAATGACCTTAATGCCTCTAGGAGCGTCCATTTTGGTTCACACTGCATCGTCTGTTTACATTCGAAAATACATTCTACTGAAGTCTTACCTTGGAAAAATCCCATCCATTTGAAGAGAAACAAAATGCCAAGGAAAAGGATCACTTACTTGGTGAAATTTGGGATTGTAAAAAAAATAAAAAAATAAAATCAGTGCAAAAATACATTTAATATCAATGAAACAAACATGTAGAGAAATTCACCAGATGAGTGGACCTCAAACATTTTTTTATTACAACACCATCTAGTTTTTCATTCAAAAATCAGACATTTACAAACATACTAACCAGGAAGAAATGAGAATGAGAGAAAGAGAGAAAACGTCAAACACGAACCCTATAAAAACTTGCCTATATTGAATTTACATAGTACAGCGAGCCAAATAAAAACAACAAATGAAAGGAACTTGATGCTTGTCTTCTATTTTAAGGGTCGCACAGGCATTTTATTGTTTCTTTGCCAAAAAAAAAAGAAAGAAAAAAGCATCACACATACTAGTCTTTATGTCAAACAAAACAAAAACAAAAGAACTGCTTGGAAAGTTTTCTTTCATCTTTAGTTATGAATATAGACATTTGGACAAAAGCCTTACATAGATGAGGGTCCTCCATCCACTGCTCTTAGTCAGGCAGACAACAGAGAGAGGGAGATGGGTGAAGGAGGAAAAGAGAGGAGACATGGAGGGGGGTGCAGGAAGAGCTGGTAGTTGTAGTCCTGTCCGGTCATGCAGGGTGATGGTGTACTGAGAGCGTTCCTCCTTTTCCTTCCATCCTTGATCCACGTGAGCTGAAAGGTGTCAAAACGAAGGGTGCAGTTTGGTTTGGAGCCAGCCCAAGAGTAAACACTCCCCCACTCACCAATTAACTTCTACGCTACAGAATATGTCCACCAAGGCTGGGTTCAATTTACCATCACTTTGAGTCGCAGTGCTAGAGTTTACATCAGCACAAAAACAAAAACTGCATTGTGTGGGGACAGATGCTGGACAACGAGGCACAATTTTCTTTAGCAAACTAGGTTTTAGGGGGTTTTTTGCACTCAGCTGATTGTGAATTGCTCCCAACCCCAGCGCATACACAAGAATATCATGCAAATTTCAACAGAGCAGCTTATTTGAAATGTTTCAGCATGAAGACACAGCAGGACACTGAAAGTGTTCCTTCGATAGTCTAATGTAGATAAGCTGGAATAGGAGCTATATTCATGGGCACTACATTTATGGACAGAGAACCTCCAGTTAGACATGCAACATTTTAGACTAACTTTTGGTATTTTGTAAGCGAGCTGACCTTCAGTAAATTCCAAATTCAGGGATGGACATGGAGAAACATGCTACATACAGTTTAAACAGCAAAAACTATACTGGTTTATTAAGGTTTTATTTTATAAACACAGTTGCAGCCAACAATATTGTAAAATTGTTTTATACAAAGGAAGGAAAATAGGATTTAAAAGTGCTACCTTCATACCTTGAGCAAAAAGATTTTAGATTTCATGTAGTTCATGTCATATCACCAAATTTGAATCAGCTTCATTATTATGCTACTGAAAAATGTCCTGCTTAATGTTTCATTACAAAATTACAGCTTTGGGTAGACAGACTAGAAAGCTAAACACTGAAAATGTGGATCTGTGTTTTTCCAACAAAGACACTTCAGAGCTTGACTTTTTCTTTTGACTTCAGTTGTGACAAAATTAGCGTAAAAAGCACCAAAGGACCGCTAAGACAAACAAATAAGCTATCTAGTGAAACAGGCTGTGCAAAACTACAACATTTAATAACTAATAATCTAATAAAAATGACATTCTACCACTTCCAAACAAAACACAGAAAGTTGATAAAGCATCATTTTGTGTGTTTGTGTCACTTGTTGTCAATACCAAGACTAGTGTTTTGTTTAAATAGCAAAAAACAAGAATTATCTCCAGTCCTAAACTAGCACTGAAGCATTTTGGAGGAAAAACAAGACCTGGTTCTTTCAAAAAAATTTGAACATAAAAAAACACATATATAATCACTGACTTTGTAAAACTCTACAATATACATTCTGCCACCAAAATCTGTGAACGTGATATTTAAAAAGGTAGAACCTTTTCTTTTACATGAAACAATGCTGAGATGCTAAAATGTCATGTTTCCCATCAAGATCCATCAAACAGAGCAAATCAAGCAGATGGAAAACTTTATGTCAACACCTGAGCACAACAAAGTGCAGCATGCAAAGAACAGGAAACTTAGAGGCTGTAAATAGTGTCAAACTATTTAGTCAGTATATGCCTGCAATATTACAAGCCCTTCAAGAATGTTACATGAAAAATGAAAAAGTCTTGGCAGAAATATCTAATTTGTTTCAATCCCAGCTTTACCTTTTATGGGTCAAAGATTCAAGTATCTACATTAAAAGGTCATGAGTACACTCTGGTTTCAGATCTTCTATTAATATTAAGGACAAGCAGATGATTCATCCCACAATACTAATTTTATGAGCAATACATCATTTGCTGAATAATTAAAGGTTCATTACAAATTATAGACATGAAACGTGCATCGATTTCTGCTTGTAAATGACAATTAGATCAAAGTCAAACCAGGGTTGAGTGATCTCTCTAAACTCACAACTTTTAATGTTGGTTTGCTTTTTACATTTTACAAACCAGGCCTTTTAACAGGGGGCACAAAACTTTTCAGATCCAGACCATCAACTCATAAATCCACCAGATGTTTCATTTAAATTTAGATCCTGAAGTCAGCATTTAGCACCCCCAAGGTAATATTTTTTATATACAGCAACCCTTCAGGTTTTTAACAGAATATTGAATCTACAGCAGAGGTCTGCAACCTATACAAACCAAATACATTTCTTTCCTTACTCCACAGACCAGTTTAGACTCGCAAAACCAATTGTTAAGCATTTAAATGTAGGTTTTAATAAACCCATGTGTTTACTCAAAGGGTTTGGGGACCACTGCCACATGTGAATAACTGAACCTCATCAATACGTGAAACCCTTTCTAAAATGCCTAGAAATGCCTACTTAATTGTTGAAACAGCAGATGTACATTAATATATGTGAAGTGGAAACCATCTTAACACTGCCACAGAAGCTGATGGTGCGTTCACACCAAATGCGTCTGATGCTTCCAGTTCGAAGGGTGTGCACTTTTGGTGCTTTCCCACCAGACGAGTTTTGAGCATCTGACGCGTCTGGTTTACATTCAAAGTCTATCTGGAGCATTGGTTGCACTAGACCCAACAAACGGTCCAAACAGTTCAAATTGTGCTGCACTAGATGGCCCTCGACATGCCTCCACATAAACTGTGGATGTAAACCAGACACGCCTAACGCTCAATGTGTGTTTGGTTTGTGAACGCACCGTAACATTCATGGTTGTCCTCATTTCTTTTCCTGGAGGTCACAGCCAGGAAAAGACGTGCTGCTCCTGGAATGGCTGCTTGAAAATGCCAACTATGTCTAGTAGCTCTATGCCAAAGTAATCCTGCTTCCTAAGCTAAAATTTATTTAGAGGTATGTTTGGAGTATTAAAATAGGCAGCAATATGCATTAGTTTGTTTTTCCCCCAGAGGAGCCTCAAGTATTTGGTGTTTTTAGCTTTTCACAGGTGGTTGTGGTCCTTAACCCCTGTGAACGCCAGCAGCCACTGTGGAAGGTTTGTACATTGCAGACCCCTGATCTAGAGTCCAGAAAGCATTTGGATTTAAAACATATGAACTTGGTCTAATCAATAATATGAAGACATTGCAAACTTCTACAAACTTTCTTTGCCTGCGTTTTTAAAATCACTTTAGTGTGATGACAGAAACAATCAAAGACCAGATTTTCTTGAAAAAGGGTTTCTTTTAACTCTGATCTGCTACTCCTTGTAAATGTGTACATTCCCCATAGACCCCATGGACCTTATTTTGTTACTGCAAGTTGGTTCCAACCTTTATTTTTAAAGTGTTTGACTCTGGTTTGACATGATCAAATTGCTTCTTTGTCAAAGGACATTGAAGATGCCTCTTCAATAATTATACTGGCAAAGTGTCTTAAGGCATTGCAAAGCAAGAAACTTTGAGAAACACTTAGTTCACGATTTTGAACACCAACAGTGAAAAGCATACTTTGACAACAGATGGCCAAACCATAACAGGCATAACTACATATATAACACGACTGACTCTTTTCCTGAAATATTACATGGAAGGGTGTGGAGCAATGGAACATGGGGCATATTTGGACATGGTGTTTTGCCCATTTCCAAAGTAATGAAGTAGTTCTCAAACTTTACTCAAATGCATTTTATTGTCCACACATTCAATATCAGGCGTTGTGTCCACTGGGTACCTTTTCATTTTTTGTGGCAACATGCGTCAGAAAATCCTGGTGCAGTTAACAAGGCTTCTAAACTTAATTGTTGCCACTCCATATATAATAAAAAAAGAAAATTTAAATGATTTGTATCTTAAACAGGGTTCCCAATGTACACAAAGTACTTTTATGTGAAATAATCAAATAATGCATAATTTAAGGACACGTACTTTGAATACAAAGTTGTTTGACTTACTAAGACCTGAGATTCAGCACAAGTCTACACTAAAAAGGACATTGCAGTAAAATGGTTACCAAGAGACATTATGTTGGGCTTTGCCTGCTTCCAAAGTTCAGCAAAACCAAAATGTAAACGACCCTGCTTAATATTTCATGGCATACAACAGAGACACTAATAAAAAGGCAATAGTATATATTAAATACACAATGCATAATTCCTCACTACAAGTGCATTTGACTTCAGTGACTCGGAGAGCTGGGTAACCATAAATGTTCCTACTGATCTCTGATCATTATTAAATTGAGATCCAAATTGTTCTGACATTAAACAAAGCAGCAGCACACCACAAACAACATTTCAACTACAGCAAAGATATACACAAGGTAGCATGTTATTTAACATGCAAATGGTGCCTTGGTAGACAGTACCAACCAATAACAATTACAACATGGGTGACACTAACCAGAAAGTGACCCAGAAAGACTAAGAGTAGCCTCAACATGTTACAGATTAATTTGAGAAGCAAAACACCAACAATGTATCGTAAAAAATTACTTAGAGAAGTTGGTGACAAAGAATAATTAGATCACTTCAATTAGTATAACATGACCAAAATGACAGCACAACATACCATGCTGGGACACAACCTGGATAATTTATTTCAGACTGTAAACAAGGGATGGGCACTGATTACTGAAGCTATCGTAATTACATTGGGCTTTAACAACAAAATGTTGTACGATATTTCCATCTCGTTTTACACACCCTGACTGTAGTGTTTTGCTGTTACCACAAGAGGGCGATACATCAGCTTAAAGTAGAGTGGGTGTTTAGAGCTTTCAAAATGGCTTTTATTATCTCAACGGTTTCATTTCAAATCTTACTTTGTATTTTTACTGATTTTATACTAACTTGTGGCTGCAAAATGTTAGGAAAACAGGAAGCCGTAACAGACCTCGTTCAGTGACAAATACTGCATCCTAAGTGAGCAATGGAGTGTTACAGTAGATCCTTCCTCCCATCACAATCACTGTTCCCAACAAACTATCAAACTATTAGTGTTTACATCCCTCTTGGTATTTCCACTGTTTGCACAGTTTTATTGTCATTTATTGTAAATGTCTGTTTTTAATGCAAAAACATCCATTGTCATTTTGTACATTTTTAAATTATGCTACTCAGTTGTGCAATCTTTTGCATCTGAATACACAATTATTATTAACTGCACAGCGTGTCATGATGTAATTTTGTGCTCACTGTACAGTCTGTTATACTTAATTGTGTTTTTATATATTCTAATCTTTGTGTGACCCTACATATTTCTATGGATAAAGCAATAATTTTATTTACCCAAAGTCTATCATAATTATTATCCTGTGACTTTTCCTGTTAGCTAGGATCTTGATCACTGAGATCTATATCCAATACTGGATTATAAGTTTTTCTCCTAAAACAATTTGCCATACTACAGATATTTGAAATGCCCATCCCTACTATAAAGTATGACCAATATTATATATTTTTTAGATTATTATTTAAAATCTTAAAACATTTACATAACTGTGACATTTAATTTAGCTAACTCATCTCATTTTACATAAGTCTGACACTAAAATACCTGGAGCAACCAGGTATTTCACACCAACATACATGGCAGATTAAATCAGGAAAGACAAGAACGTGAAAATCTTTCATGTCTCAACTTCACCTCAAAGTTTTACAATGAGGTTCAATTCAACTGTTTGCAGTCAACATGCAAACAGTTGAATGCTAATATTGTTTGGAGTCTTAACATTTGTATATACATTTAACCTAATAAAATGGCAAAACGTCACATTATTACAGATCTACATTAATAAAATGCTTTTCTGCCAATAACCTGCATTTTACTTTCACTTGACTCAATAAAACAAATCAGGTTAAAAGCAGATTCTGCAATAGATATTGTGAGAACAAATGGGACATCAAATGTGTGGCATTAAATGACACCAAATACCAACAGTCAAAGGCAGCTGTAAATTCACACAAGTATGTCTAATTTCAAACAACCTTCACATTCAAGCCAAAAAGTTGCTCCACATTTGATCTAAGCTCACAGCTGTTGGTAAAACACAAAACTCAGCTGTTTAATATTCCTAATCATTGTCAACACAGCACAATCAGAATAAACCAATTCTTAAGAGGTACCGCGTTATGTCATCCCTTCAACAGAGGAGTGCACAGATGATGCCCAGAATACTGTTCAGCTGTAAAAACTACCCAGAAAAAAATGAAATATATATATAAATAAAAGGATCAGTGAACTTTGTGATTTACCAACTTCTGAAGCCCAAAAGTAACAAATACATCCAACACTGAATTTCCAGTGACTGCTAGCGTTTCTGTAACTTCACAAATACAAATCCCAACCCTGTTCCAGTTCACGCGTTGCATAGCAAACATTGACTATCGCATAAAATAAAAGCTGTGCATCTTCCAACAAACAATCACTGAATCAGGAGCTTCATGGCTGAAGGACATCAAACTTGCAAAAGCAGAACAGGCTTGAAGCTCACTGATCAGTTTTAGACACAGCTGGTGTTGAAATGTTAGTCTATAATAAGGCTAAACAATAAAAGCTAAAAACGTATCATTAAGCTTTGGGACTTTCAGCTTTTGTAAATGTACCATTACATATATAATCCCAGACAATGTACACAACATGTGCAACGGCTCACATTGTAAAACAAAACGGTAACTCACCTTTCCACCTACCTGAATCCATAAGGCTCAGTTTTCAAAGCCCTTTCCTTGCTCACTTAACACTTTCTTTACCCAATGGTTTCTCATTTATATCATAACGTAAAATGTCATACTGCAATTTAGATGGAGTTTAATAATCAAAGAACTGAGCAAAGGAAAAGGCTTCATATTTCTGTTATTTTCCTCTTCCAACTGTTTGGTTCAGATCCAATTAAAATGGCTACACAGCACCAAGCTGTACCCACCTGCCCTGACATCTAGCGGTGCCGGTACTCCCTCTCCCTCTCTCGTTCACGATCTCTGTCCCGGTCCCTCTCACGGTGGCGGTCGCGCTCCCGGCTGCGCTCTCGGTAATAATCCTCGTGCCGGTCTCGACTGCGGGATTTGTGTCGCCGGCTCTTTTCTCTGGAGCGGCTGTGGTCGCGTTCTCGGGAGCGTTCTCTTCTGGCGGAAATGAAATGCTTGTCGACTCAACATTTTAAAGGTAAAACCTTCTTTTTCTTTAGCTTTGTTCTTACCTAGATACAGAGCCGTAGCTCTTCGACTCTATGCCATGGAGACAGTCCTGCAGGGAACTGATGAGGACTTTGCAGCGGTCGTCTGCAGAAACTTTGGACTGCTTGATCAGACTGATGGCCGTCACCAAAGTCTCTATAGCACTGCCATAATCAGCTGAAGGAGGGAGAGGTATGCATTAAACATGGAATCTGGAAAATGACACATTTACCAGAAGTTGATATGTTGAAATTCATTACTGATGCAAAACCTCAAAAGGGGAAAAAAACCTACAACTTTGTCTGAACTATATTCCTAAGCAGTGACAATTCAATTCCAGTTCACTGTATTAACAAAACATTTTCATTTGTTCTTTCAGCAAATAGCTAAAAGTCCCAATAGGAGTTTTTGGATCCGATGTTTGGAGCCAAGTTCCATTTATTTTCTCTGCATGTCAATAATAAACTTGACCAATTGGATGGACTTTTACTGCACTGACGCCCACATCACACTGATTGATCCGTTGGGATCCTAAAGTTCAGGGTGATTGGTGGAGACACAATGATAGTTAGAGGTAATACTGTTAAAGCAATATTTACTGTAATAATGTAAATTCTGCATCACTTTCCCTTGCCTTCAATTTGATTGGTCAACATGAAAAGAAAATGACTTCTGGCCTGGATACAATGCATGCCAACCAAAAAAGTGGAGCAAACAAAGAGGGGTTTGTGTAAAGTTGTGATGAAACTAAATCTTCAAGCGTGACAAAGGCTTTTGATTCTGATCACCAGTGTTAGGAGATTTTTTAATATATGACAAATGCACTGTGAAAACACATCTATTGTCTGAATTTTCTCTTGCTATTGATGGCTTCTTCGTTACCTGCGCTGGCATCAGACACGGCCCTGGAAATGGCGCTGGAGGAGATGGCTCTGTTCCTGTTCATGATCTCTTCAAACTCGGCCTCATTCAAAGGGCCCCGTGATGACTCCATGTCTCTACAAAGAGCCAATTAGGAGATCAGTCACCAATGCAGCCAATAACAGACAGTTTTGGGTTTTTTTTCTTGGCATGACTTCCATTAGCCTTACCCTCGTCCAGGACCGTAATCTCTAGAATCATATGGCGGCGGCCGTCCGTACAGGTCGTTTGGCCCTGGGGGGCCTCGGCTGTCGTTGGGGGGCATGTTGTTCCCTCCAGGCGGAGGGAAGAAGGCGGGGTTCACATGAGGAGCTGGTGGTGGCCCACCTGGAAGAGGGCCTGGCAAGTGTGGGGGTGGAGCCAAAGCCAACGGGGGTCCAATAGGGCCTGGAGGCCGAGGAGGAAAGGGTCCTGGGGGAGGAGGGCCCTGATGAGGCGGTGGAGGACCAGGAGGGGGGACGTAACCTGCAGGTGGGGGGCCTGGAGGGAGAGGTCCAAGCAGTGGCTGACCGAACTGAGCAGGGAAGAGAACAGGTGGGGGAGGCCTGTCGCCACGATTCGGGGGGCCTGGCAGAGGAGGAGGAAGGCCTTGGCCAGGAGGTGGAGGACCTGGAGGCCCTGGGGGGCCAGGAGGGCCCGGAGGAGGACGAGGAGGTCCCTGAATCCCACCTATAATGAATAACAAGGAGAAGAAGAAGAGATGTACTTAAAACAAACTGCTTAACCTCTGGCTACAGCACAGCCAAACAGCTCTCATCTGGAGAAATAAGCATGTTGTTAAAATTTCTGGAGGTCTTTCCTACATCAGAACACAAAATGGGAAAACAACAAACAGCAGAAAGTACATTAAAACTCTAATAAAAACATCTTAGGAGAGCTTTATTTTCTTAGCATCTTTCAAATGTTAAGATGCCGATTGGGTGAGAACGCAAAGCAGAGACAAATGACAGACAGATGAAAGCAAGCTGGTGCTTCATATAATTAATATCCTGAAAATACAATTTAATGGACAATGGTTCTTCTGATGACATTGGAGGAACCATTTCTGGAATACTTAAACTTTGCTTAAAGGCTTCTTATATTTGATAACATGTGCCTTACAAAAGTACTAATAGCATGTACACTTCCTCAATGTGTTACGACACAACCACAAACTTCAATGCATTATGCGAAGCGGAAAGACAATTTTTCTTTTCTCCTCAAAATAAAGACATTTAAATTTAGCACCAAATGCCTTCGGAAGTCATTTAATTAACAAAACCCATTTTTGGTCGATTAAAGTTTGCAAGGAGAAAAGTAAGAGACGACAAACTTGTGAAAAGAGACACTCTGGTGGTTCTACATACTAGTGTACCATCAGTTTTAAATTTTTTATCTGTGACGAGGCTGGAAACATTTATCCATGTATCCATTTCAGTGCACTTCATAATTAATCATTTATGTTTATCATTCAGACAAAATGGCAGTAAAATACACTGAGGTTTGTAGTTGTAACAAAATGTGACCAAGTTGAAATGATCCAAACACTTTTGTAAGGCACTGGTATGTTGGGAGTGTAGTTGGTAAACTGAACCTTGAATAAGATCATTATCCTGACACAATTTGTACCACAGGTCCATCACCAAGCTTCTAAGTCTTCAGAGAAGAAAGATAACTGATCAAATTATTCGGATCAATCGAGGTGTTTCACCTCTGCTATGCCAGCTCCCGTTCCTGCCCCCCGGCGGGAAGGGATTGAAATTCATTTCCATCAGAGGGCCATCATGGTGGCTAACCAGATCTGGTCTCATTCCCGAGCCTAATGGGGAAGAAAGCAAACCAACCATCACTCTTCCCTTCATAAACTTCTGGCTCCGAACTGAAGGCCTGACGCAGCCCAGTGGGGGAGGGGCAACAGTTAATAAGCAATAGATGAGGCATGTAAAGGATTGCATGGAGAGCAGAAAAAAGCGCTACAATTATGTCTTCTGCTTCTTGCATTATGCAGGCAACACAAGACTTGTGAAGAGCTAAAAGATGCCAAGTTAAGCTTTAAGCAAGCTAGTTAAGAAATGGAACTGGAATCTATCAGCGAGTGAAAGACTGCAGCCAGGAAAGTTGAACTGGAGGCAGAGTGGGACAGACAAAGAACAATCTAAATTAAGAAAAGCACAAACACAATTCTGGCAATACAAATTAAAACTCTAAAACTGTACATGAGTGGCTTTGAGTCCATGCAAGTCTGAGTAATAGTGTGTTTGTTGAGCAGAACCTTGTGATAAAAAACCAACCTAATTAGGCTGAATCTTTTGGACTGACTGCAAAATTTTAGAGTTTTTTCTTTTTTTTTAATAAAAAAACCCCCCTACTTATAGTAAAACACATGTAATAAAGTGTTTTTGACACCCAACACCACCTCTAGTATTTCCCTCAAAATGTGTGGTCAAACCAACCTGGGAAGTGTGGTGGCGGGCCTCCGGGCCCCACAGGGCCGGGGAAGCGGTCATTTCCAGGACCAGGGGGTCCAGGGAACCTGCCTTTGCTGCGGCTGCCCATCGGGAATCCGCCGCGGGAGCCTGAGCCCGGAGGCCCGGCTTTACCTTCCCCAGACATCTGGCCCGACTGGGTACCTGTGCAATCAGAGAAGATAAAAACAAACCGACATATTTCTATTTGCTCGTCCCAATTGACTTTATAAACAAATATAGGATTATTTTACAAACCTAAAACAAATAAAAAAAGTTAAGCAAGATGTGCCAAGAGAGCAGATGGCCAACTTACTTTTACGTGACTGCATCTCAAACTGACTCAGAGATTGTTTATTGCATGGTGTGACGATGGGATTCTGTCCATGGAGCTCCCTCTTGGACAACAGGTCCATTAACTTTCTGGACGATGCCTCTGAACCGACACACACTAGGGCAAACCTGGAACATTTAGAGGAGGACGTGCACTTATACCGCCTGGAAAATTGTTTCTTAAAAGACTGGAGTACAAGACTGTCTTCGATTCTAAAGACATATCTATCCACCAGCAGACACCAACGAGCTCACCCTTTAGACTGGCCATTGGCCCGGTTTTCAAAGAACTTGATCTCAAGAACATCTGAGATGCCTATTGACCGAATAGCTTCTGTCAGGTCTTCGTCTGTTGTCCACTGCGAAACAAAAGACAGCATTGTCAGCATACCAGGGCTCATTCAAAACACAAATCGAACGTTTGGAGGTTCAACACAAATCTGAGCTGTAATAGCTCCTCACCCATGTCAGGTTTCCTATGTACAGGGCAATCCTTTTGCCTGTGTAGGTGTAAACCACATTGGGCGGGGCGCTCTTCCCCCCTTCGGAGCCCCCCGGGGCGGGGAGCGAGTCCAGGTAGTCGCGGTCTTCCGGAGCATCTCCGTTATTGGCTGAGGGGGATATTACGTCATCGTACAAATCGATCTGCTCATGAGGGGGGTACTCCGGTTCCTGTCATAAAACATCATTAGATGAATATAAACATGTTTAGCAATTAAGCCGTTCCAGCTCAAACTTAAAACACTCAATTTACAGAAATCACAAAAGCCACATTTTCTGGCAGCAAATTAATTACTTTAGAATGAAATATTGTTATAATCAGGCTGAAAACATTCCCAAGGTGGGGCATAGATCAATCTATAGTGGGCATAAAATGTCCAATGAAGGATGACTACTTTTAACCAAATACATCTGACCTAAACAGAAAAAGAGCGAATATACAGTTTTGTTTTTTTCCCCATTCATTTATTTCTCCAAGATCTCAAACTTGGAAAGAAGCAATTGTTCATCCCGAAATGAATTGGGTCAATCTCCTGCAACTTTTAGATGAGTTTCTACATCAACACAGCCGAATCACATAATTGGGCCATTAACAGCACAGAATGAGGGCTAATTCTGTCATTTAATTCAGGTGTGCTGGAATCCACATGCTGCTAGATAATGGCCTCCAAAGGCCGGAGTCCTTTAAAAAAAAATAATAATAAAAAATCAGCAACTAGAATAAAAATGTTAAGAGAACACAAAACCTCACTGTATTAATATCTAAAAAAATTATTCTCATAAGAAAAATTGGGGTTAAATAGTCAAAAATGTCCTATTATTTAGTTTTAAACCGCGTAAATGCACAGCTGACATCCGTGTATCTAATTCACACAATGGCTAACATTAGTTTGGCTAATTCGCAGAAAACACGCGGTTTTGAAAACATTTCTTTCGACAGACAAACATTTTTGTAGATAACCCATATCTGCAAATGACTGACTTCCTAGATAAAACTAATGGTGTCTCTTCAAGCACCACAGAAGAAGTAAACAAAAGGGGCGTGTGTGTATAAAATGAAACATGTAGATATGCTAATAGCACAAAGCTACAGCCAGATGTATTTCCACTCAATTTAAGTCTAGTGTTTTGTAGAATTGTTCACAGAAGAATATATTTATTTAGCTTTAAGTAATAAAGCGCTACTAAACAACTCGCTTGAAAACAGTGCGAAGCTAGCTAAGGAAATTGCGTTTGTTTGGCTCGTCTTAGCTTTAGTCGCGGGAACTATGCCGAGGCCTGATGTGCGCTGCACGACAAAACCAATAATATACACTAAGCTCCAAAGTGTTTATGATAAAACTATAATATTTTGCTGCACATTAATACGTATGCAAAAAGATATATTCAAACCGACCACTTTATATTTGAGATGACGAACTATTGAAGCTGAGCTGCAGGCTTGCAGCATGGCGAAAGAGGCCTAGTTAGGAGGCCTAGCTATTTCGACAATAATTCGACGGGAATATCATCAAAACACCGCCGCCAAACACAAAATATGTCAGGGGACAACGTGTGGTAATTTAGGCCTTAATACCTGGCTAAATTCCTCCTCGACATCGGCGTAGATGTCGATATGATCCACACCGTCCGCCATTTTCCTCCAACTCCGTCCGCCCCGCCGGTGCAGAACAGAAACAATGGACCAGAGAGGGACAACTAGCGCCCCCCAGTGGCCGCCTGAGCCTGAAACAAGGCATGCAAACGGAAAAGGATTCCATCATTCAAAAATCTAAATAAACGAAAAAGTGAGTGAAAATAAAAATAGCTTTTTAAGTCAAGTAATAATAGATTTGTTGTGCCTAATTAATGCGGATAAATGTAAACAAACTTACTTTAAACATAAGGATAATAGCAAAAGGTAATCTCTAAAGTACAACTATAAAAATGGTACTTTGATATGACAAAATTGGATTCAAAAAAAGTGAGAAGACTGTTTAAAAAAATGACAATAATACATTAAAATACACCCTATTTACAGTAGTCTAAAAACTGAATGCCCCAAGTTTAATGGAAAATAAAACGGTATTCATAAGCTATGTTTTATCACCAGTTGCCAATAACGTCTTGGGACATTGTCTCTTTTCACATGAACATTTGCTACATTATATTTTCTTGTACTGGAAGTATTTCTGCCTGATCTAATATTGACTTTTGTTTTAGCTGTCACAAATAAGACCTCTATATAGAGTGCATTAGTCTGCAAAGACCACAGAGTCTGTATCTGCAAGGTGTCCAGGTCCTGAAGGGGCATTTTTGGCCAAATGTCCCGACTTTTAATTCATCCAGCTGAAGGACAAATTTCTAGAACTAGAGTCTGCAACCTGTGGCTCCAGAGATCTTCAGACCCTTCACTGTGGAGTCAACAATCTCCTGATGAAGAATTTACAGTTTAGTTGGACTATTTGGTGCTTTCACAAAAAGTTATTTCTTTTAAACGTTATTGTTAACTGGACAGATGATTCCATATAATTCCATCTTTTATAAACTAAGCTTGTAAAACAAACAGGGTACATTTCCCCCTCTTTTGTTCCTTTAGGAACATTTCCTGTAAACACAATTCATTATAAATGCCTTTGAAAATTAGAAATATACATTTTACATTTACATAGAGACAATAAGGACCCAATAAAATGAAATTCATGGTTAAAATATAAGTAAATTTTTCTTGAAACTAGAAACTTCTAAGACAAGTGCAATCATTTCTAGTAGATAATTTATTTGTGAGTTCATGTTACAGAATCTGAAAAAGCTTGAAACTTGCTTTCATTTTTGTCCAGAACAAAAAGTATGGAAGACAGAAACATGAACATGGAAAACTATATTATTTTGTGAATTTTTTCTTCTTTTACTTTCAAAAGGATACATCTTTCAGTACATAATTAATGCAGTGGGTATACGTTTATATTTACATCCTTTATCTTATGATTAGACATAAAACCATTTAATTTTCAAATTTTACTAATCAATATTCTCTTTCCTACCAATTGAAAGCCAATCAATAAGAAAAAAACAAGAACTGCTTTACTGTTTAGTCACCAAACAACTTTAAATTCAGATTGAACTAGATGCATGGCTTCCATATTGGATGTACGTGTAATTTTTTATTTTTATTTTTGCAGCTTTGCACAGATGATCGTTCCAGCAGCTCAAAGAAGGTGTAAATTGAAGGAAAGCTTCGGGTCAAAAATCACTCCATGGCTTTTCAAAACATTGGAATTAGTTAGATTCTTTCAGTTTTATTTAGGTGTCATTTGTGTAGAAATTAAATTGCATAATGTGTTTGATGATGTATGTAGAATGATACAGAGGGGATCCAAGTGAATATTCATGTGTGATACTACAACTGATTCTGGAAGTAGTGGGTGATAAGCTGTGAACCAACACAAAGTGGAATCAATCGCATACATTAGACTTGTACCAATTTAAATTCCAATGAAGTTTCCTAGTCTGTGTGCTGAATGGAGAACTGAGACTTAGTATGGGAAGCATAGAGATAAAGCCATTAACAAGCAGGTTGTTTAAAGCAGTTTTAATGCTGTGATTTATTCTAAAACCAAACAGAAGTACAATATCTTATGATAAAAGGAGCCTTTTCTTCCTTTCAAACAGGTTTAAGCATAAGTTGAATTAAATGTTTTTGAAATTTTGTTAAAGACCCAGGAAACTGATTCATGAATTTAAATATAGTTAAATTTAGTTCATCAGTGCTACAAACAATTTTTCACAGTCATATGGAGAATTTCCATTTTTAGTCATAATGTGAAAATTCCGACTTCGCAGTCAGAAAAATCAAAAGTTGGACTTATCGCTCTGAAAGTGGGAGAAACGGTGATTGTCTGCAGTTAGGGTGTATTACTTATGGAAAGTAAACCCTAAAACTATGTTCGTAAGAGATATGGCTACTTTGGTGCTGCTATGTTGAAATCCTAAGCTCTCCAACTATGTGTCCCCGGGTGTGATGTCGAACGCAGCTCCAATTTCCAACTTCTGACGTAAATGGATCGCAGCAATATCTTCAAATAAGAGCCAACTTGCTAAAATTTGATTTCACAGGTTCACAAATTTGCAGTGACATTCACTTTACTGGACTAAATTGACACTTTGATAGAGATGCTAACATTATGGAAACATGACAGTTACAGAAAACCATTAGACATTAAAATTCTTCATAGATCATACGAAAAGACTGTAGTTTTTGAACAGATCTACAAAGTTAATCCAGCCAAAGGCACAATGGTGATGTAATAGTTTAACATTTGAAAACACAGAAAATTACAAACAATTATCAAAATAGTTTGAGGTTTGTGCTTAAAAAATAAATGTAAAGTTTTAATTTTATAATTACTTGTTTGTTTTACCCAGATTTCAAATATAATAAAACAAGATAATATCACATTAGGGACAAAAATACCTCACATATTTAGTGATTCAACATAGAAAAATACTTCAGCTTGAAAAGATCTGTATAATGTAGAGTCTTTAGAAAACTACTGATCACATAGTGCAAGGAAAATCTCTCACGGCTCAGCAGTGTTAACGCTTTAAATAATGAACTGTGTGCGCCTGTGTGTGTGTCAGGCGACACTCTGCCCATCACTGTCTCTGCTGTGCGTTGCGTCCCCTGAGCAGTGTTGCGAGAAGTCCAGAAAGATCCCGTCTGGTTCCAGCTCTGAGTCCAGAGACTCCGTGTTGTGGTCCGCCGTCATCTCTATGCTGGACGCCGGACTGGGACCAGAACTCGTGTATTGTGCAAGAACCTTGGAGGTTGATGGAGAGTCAAACTCCAGCGAGTCAGTACAATGAGCGTCCTCAGCTGGAGACGGATCAGGGAGGATGCTGGGAGAGGGCTGCTGTGGTTTGAGAGGATGGAGCATGGAGGGGCTGTCATTGTCTCGGAGCTGGAGGTCTTGACTGGATGTTAAAGTGTCTGAACAAACAGTTATAGAGATTATGTTATAAGCAGATGATTTTCTGTTTTTGCTGAAAGAGAAACCTTAATGATAGGTGCTTCATAAAGATATTGACACCCATTGAAGTCTTTCCAAAATATATAAAAGTACAACACACAGTAGCATAACAATGGAAGGTAAACAGTACATGATTTTCAACTACTTTCACAGCTATAATCCAAAATGTTAGGCAAGCATTTGCATTGAGCTCCTTTTACTCTGACACTCCTGAAAAAAATCCACAACCTATTCACTCAAAACCCAAAATGAGAATAATTTAATCAAATGCAGCTATTGAGTGAAGGACCCAGAGGCATGTCAGAGAAATTTAATGAAAAATAGAGAACGCAACACTGTTCAGGCATACATCTGCTGTAAAATGTCCAGCAGTCAGGTCATAAAACAGCTGGAAACTAGCAATCAGGCCCAAAATCTGGATGTAGTAATGGACTCAGACCTGAACCATCAGACACACATAAAAACAATTTAAAAGGTTATCACCTGAAGAACATTTCCCAGATTAAAGGACTAATGTCCCAACAAGATCTTGGAACATAGAAACTCATCCATGTGTTTATCTTTATTCAAACTGATTACTGCAGTAGTGTCTTTACAGGTCTGCTTAAAAAGTCACTCAGACAGCTGCTTGTGTTCTCACTAAACATGGGAAAATAGAGCACATTAAGTCCTTCCACTGGCTCCCTGTAGCTCAGATAACACACTTTAAAATATTTTTGATGGTATAGAAATTCCTGAATGGGCTAGCACCAAAATGTATTAAAGATCTGATGGCATTGTATTAACCTTACAGACCTCTCAGGCCTCTGGTTCTAGTCTTCTCAGCATTCCCACTCAAAGCCAAACATGGTGAAGCAGCATTCAGTTTTTATTCTCCTCTAACCTGGAACAAACTTCCAGAGAATTGCAAAACACTGAGTTTCATTAAGTCTCTAGATCTCGAAATCTACTCCAAAACAGTTCCAGCTGTAATTGCAGCAACAGGTGGCTCTACAAAGTATTCTGATGGAACGCCACACATTTCAGATTTCTTGCTCGTAAAGAAAGAAGAGAAAGAAAGGAAAACGTAATTTTTTCTTTGCGATACAGAAGTTCTTTGTATTGGTATATAATATAATATCCCAATTAAGCACATTGGAGTTTGTGGTTTTTACATGACAAAGTGTTGGTGGGTTCAAGGGGTGTGATTGCTTCTGGGAAGCACAATAAAGAAAAAATAGGCAACTTCTGTTTGGTTTACCTGTCAGTGCAGCAGAGGTGGTTGACACTGTGGAGGAGTTTGAAACACTGGTGTCATCAATCATCCTGGCAGCGCATTTATTCATTGAGCTGCTCTCCTCCATGCAAGATGACATCTCACAGACGGAGTGGCGTCTGATGCCCGTGCTGCCACCTGAGGATGAGTCTATGTCATACTCAACAACAGGAGTCAGCATGGGAACGTTGTAGCTCTTAGAGCGGACCACTGGATTCTTCATAGTGGGAAAGCTGTGTGTTTTGGGAGCCCTTGAGTACTGCAACTTCTTTTCTACAGTGAATGAGGGAAATGAAGACATTTTGTAATACAGAATATATAGCGCCGTGGAAAAGAGCAGAAAAACCCAAAAATACCTAACAAGCAGGATGAGCAGTGCAAATTGGAGGATTCGTCTCTGGAGTATAAACCATGAGTCCCCAGATATGGAGAGACTACCTTCTGGATGAGAGACTCCAGACGAAGGTAGTCGTCTGTTACACCTTTGGATTCATGGACTCCCTGGGTCAAAGACACACAAAGCCAAGTCAGAAAATGTACAAAGCAATAAAACATTTTGAGGTAAAAGAATAAAGACAGAAATGTGACTTCCTGGGGTGTCGCGCAATCTTCTTAAAAGAATAAAAGCATCAGAAATGTCTTTTGGGTCTTAGTTTAAAGCATTACATTTATGTTTGAGCTGTACATTGTCCCTTTCTAAACAAAGTTTATTAATATGATTATAACAAAACCTGCAAAAAAAAAATCACAACTGAAGTCTTGACAGAATTTAATATTTTTGATTTGGTTTAGCCAATATCAATCATGGTAAAAAACAAAAGCATCAGCAGTAATCATAATCATAGAGACATTTCTTATTTTTTAAAAAAAAGCAACATACAACTTCAACACCAGAGATAAAGATTAATGCACCAGATAAAATATGACTAATGGTTTTATTTTTATTCATAATAAATGTACTTCAATTAGTATAGTGCCCTCTTATGGAGAAAAGTAGACACTACGATTTAACTGGAAACATTGCAACCTCTGGGATGTTTGGCTCAATGAAAGAATAAAACAAGCAAACAAATTTATTTTGCGGGACTTAGAAGCTTGGCCAAAAAGTTAAGCAATAATGTGAAGTTGATTCTGTTGCTGATTTCAACAATAATCATAAAAACCATTGAAGGAATGGGACAAAAATTCTCACATTTAAACCAGGCTGCCGCTGCAGAACTGAACTCCCTGAGAAAATCAATCAAGTTTCTATACTCTGAATCACCGAGCTGCTGCTTGAAAACCACAAAGATCAAAACCACATGAGTAGAGCACACGTCAGTGAACTGGCGTCATGTGGTCGTAAAGAATAAAAAGAAAATTACCATCAGATGTGAACAAGGAGAAGCAAAGACAATTAGACCTAAACATTTTGCTCCTTTTCCTTCCTTTCTTCCGTCCCTTGGTTTTACAGTAAAGCAAAAAGGGATTAAGCAAAAATACACGCTACTTTCTATGTGTGTCTACCGTTCTGTCTGGATGCCTGTGACCTCTGTGTGTGAATATAGAAGAAGCAGATTTGGGTCAGTGAGTCACTACATGTTAACCCAAACACAAAGAGATGCAGACACTCATACATGCACAGAGAACACAGGAGATATTTAATACTCAAACATGGTTAGTTGCCAGTTAGTTGAACCCACCACAGCTAAATGATCCTCAAAGAAGAACTTGGCAGGAAAAGCAATGTTGAACACAAAATGGTAACTTAAAAACCAAAATTATTAACGTAACCAAGGGGGGAAATTATTTATTACCTCCTCAGGGGCTGACCTTTTTGTTTAACTTTAACACTTACTACTATTTCACAATGGTAAGACTTAATGTCGTAATACTCAAAGCTGACAAAATGAAGAAAAAAGTTACAATTTTCACAGAGTAGCAGAACATTAATGAAAGTCACTTTTGTATAACCACTTCAGAAAACATCAGGCCGAATCTATTTATAGTATTTATAGTAGAGTGGTGCGGACAGCAGAAAGGATCATCGGGGCCCCCCTTCCCTCCATTCAGGACATTTCATCCCAGCGCTGCGTGTCCTGAGGCCGAAACATCGTCAGTGACCCCTCACATCCCCACCATGGACTGTTCTCCCTGCTGCCCTTTGGAAAGAGGTTCTACAGCATCCGGTGCAGGTCCACCTGGTTCCGAAACAGCTTTTTCTCACTTGCCATCAGACTGCTAAACTCTTAACTGGACTGCACTTAAAATCTGGTCTCCACATTATACCTTGCACATGTACAGAGCTAAATAACTTCTATTTTACTGTCATTCCTGCACTTTATATTTTATATTTATATTTATATTCATAGTTTATACTGTATTTTATTTTATTCTGGAGTAACCTCACAACATTGGAACCTCAAAACATTGTCCTGAGCCGTATGCAACGAAATTTCGTTCTGTATACACCTTGTGCATGCAAAATGACAATAAAGTCAGTCTAAGTCTAAGTCTAAGTCTATACTTGAGAAGACATTTTAAAAGTTCTTGGCAGAAGAAGGAAGCCGTAACAAACGTCTTTAAAGTCCCCAGAACAACTGGAGACGCACTAATAAATGACTGAACCAATTCAGACATTGACTTATCAGAGAACACAGTCACTAGATAAAGTAAACTCCACTTCTGCTGAAGAAACACCATCAAACCAGACTGTGTTATAATACAAACAGCCAGAAGAAAAATATCAGCTACAACCTATAAATTTAACCATTTTAACAGCAAACTAACCACATAGTTAGCATTAGTATTAAGCTAAAATATATTTTCCAGTTTGCATTTTACCTGATGAAAAACAAAGGAACTCTTTACAATTTTGTTGAAGAAATGCATTTCTTTTAAAGCCTTCCTGATTTTTCACCAAGACTGAAAATTCTCCTATGCATTTTACACCAAAGCTCACTTTTCCTTTAGTCTTTTCTAGCTTTATTCTGAGAAACAACAGCTTTCTGCCATCTTCTGTGTTGCAGTGTTACAAATCTTTTAACATGCAACACAAGTTGTACTGGTCATTGCATGACAATGAGCAGTTCAGTCAAAGGGGGTGGTGGTTTCCCTCAAGGCTTAAAACAGAATGGGCAAATAGTTCAGTTTTTAGAATAAAGGCTCAGTAAGTAAAAAAAAAAAGAAGATTTTTATATAGTATTTGTAAGCGTTACCTAAGAGTGTAAAATGATAGCTTTATAAACTCTAATGTGAAAACAAATGCGTAAAACTTTATGAAGAATTGCCTCCCGAAGTGGAAAAAAAATTCCCAATAAAAATACTTCTGAAGCAGTTTTCAGTGGAGTTGCTTCAGTTCCAAACGGTTGTCCTTACTCAGCAAGCTGCCTCCAGAGTACCACCACCCTGCTCGACTAGGCACAACGCTCTTTTCCTGAAATGCAGAGCTACTTTAACAGGAGATGCAACAGGACACACACCTTCCACAGAAATACACTTTTGTCTTATCAGTCCTCAGTAATGGGAGATCTGAGACAGGCCTTTAAATTCTTGTTGTTCCAGAGTCTCTTATTGTTCAGCAATGGACACCAACGTCAGTCCTCTAAGGACTAGATAGATTAAATTCAGTTAATAGTTTGAGGAACTTCTACTTAAATTTGTAGAGCACTTTGATGGTGCAAAACCACAATGAAAAACCACAAGTTCAACTCAACTACAGTGTCGAGTAAGCCACTTGTGACACCATAAAAGGAACCTGTAAAATTGGCTTAAATTGTAACATTTAACCATAGAAATGTTTCCAAAATGTTTACTGCACATATGATTTAATTATGCAGCTTCATCTGCTTTTGGGGCAAAGCTCATTTATTGTTTTTTCTATATTGTACATATGAAGCAAAGGTCAGAAAAGCTAAAGCTTATGCTGACAGTTGTTCTGGTTTTGTGAAGTTGTCATTGCTTTAGTGTAAACATGGATAATTCCCTGCAGGGAGGGTGCAGAGGGGACTAAATGGTCATGGGAAGACAACTCTACTCCGTGTTCACACTGAGATTACTTCCTCTGAGATCTCTTTGAAAGAAAAAAAACAAAAACTCTCCCTCATCCTCTAACCCAGTGGTTCCCAAAGTGTGGGGGGCGCAGAAAGCGGTATGGATGAATGAAAAAAAAAAACAGTTACACAAAAGTGTTTCACTGGACAGATGGTTTGTAGTGTGTTTTGGTGCAACTTGAAGTGTGAAATAAACTTCAGTGGAATTTGAAAACAAAATATGCGTATAGGTTCATGTCTGGTTGAACGATGTGTGTGCTCAGTTCATTTTTTTCCTTTTTTGGAGGGGATTTTATTGTAATTCATAGGGGGGCCCAGAAAATCTTTGGGAACCACTGCTCTAACTTCTGCTCTTCTTCTCAAAAATATTATTTAGTCCTCTTCTCCTTCTCGCACAGCTGAAACTTATTTTAAAATAAGGTTTCGCAGGGGTGGAAGAGACAAGGAAAGAAGAAACCTGTAGTATCATCAGCATTTGAATGATGGAGGGGGGAACTCTGGCTCGAGGTCGAGACAATGCCTCATCCAGTTTCAGGTTGAGGGTGATGATGTTCCTGAAGTGGAGGAGAGCAAGTTGACGCACTGAAGGCTCCTTTCCCTATTCAAACAAGCAAAAAATAATAATAATTAAAAAAAAAGAAAGTTTTTCAACAGTAACGCTGTCATTAGAAGGGGGCATGTGCATGTGTGAGCATTTGCATACCTGCACAGGGTAGAAGATGGCCTGCAGTATGGACAGAACATCACAGAAGAAGAAATCCCACGTGTCTGCCAAAGAGTCCAACAGCTTCTGACCTTAAGGTGATAAACATGCAACAATGTAAGTTACGCATCAAAGTAAGAAAGTGAAATTATTTTTGCATGCTAAGTTTTTATTATTTTCTGCTTTCTGTATGCACACTACATTATCTACTTTGAGATTGTGTGCTACATTGTGCTGCTCTATCACATAAAATCCCCCCCAAAAACACAGAATATTGTGGTTTCAAAGTGACTAAGTTCAGAAAAATTCAAAAGATATGAACATATTTGCAAGACACTGTACCTCCCACTCCTACGTACATAATTTTACTTTCGGGCACTTTAGGTCTAGTCAGAACAAAAGGTCTGTATGTTTCTGTGGTTTGACTTATCCTAAATTTCTCACCATCTAGATGTGGTACTGACGTAAAAGGATCATTTCCTGCCTATGTTTCTGTGACAACAGTGCTGAAAGTCACAGCCGGTCTCTTCTGAGTGTGAGATTTCTGTCAGTTTCAAACTGCTTCAAATTTACTCTGCATATTATCCAGAAACAAAAGGAACAAAGGCCTTTTGTTTTATGTTGCTCCTGTCTTTTCAAAGTCTTTGAAGTAACTCTGTGTTTGTGTCGGGAAATGTCCTTCATTAAAATTCACCAAGGAGAGATAAAGCCATACACTCCCAGTTCAAACTAATGTTTAACTCATGAGGTAAACTCAGCATCTGGCATTGTAGTCAATAATTATTTTTCCCTGCCAGTCCTTATCTGAGACCAAACAAGATAAAACACTGATCTTGGAGTTTCCCTGAAATGAATCAGGGCTACGGTGAATATTGTTAATCAAAGCAAGAAGACACAGATGTCTAACGATGGAGACAAAAAACTTTCAGGCAGAGACTTTCTGTTTTATAGGTATTTGTACTGTACTTCTCCAGAAGTTATGCAAATGATCAAAATCTTGACAGCTTTATTAATTAAAAGAAAATAATAAACCTTTAAAGGTTTGAAAGCGGGTCTTGCACCCAAATAAATTCGATTTCCCAATCACGTTTGTTGAGGTGCAAACTTTCATAAATTATTCCTTAGTATTGATGAAGTATAAGTTCTAAGTAAAACAATCTGCCAATAGAACAAGGCTTTTGAGCCAATAAAACACTAAAACAACTTCAGTCATCAAAGAAAGGTGTGACGGCTAACTAAAAATGTCCCAATTACAATCGCAAAGCTTTTTGAACGAGTGTAAAAATGGTGTTCAAGCTGAAGTTCACCCTTTCTTGAAGCTTTTCTTTTTAAGCTCTAAAAAATAAGTCTTTAGTGACTATTTTCAACAAACAAATGATTCTAAGAATGTGTCAAATTCTAAAAGTCCATTTTTGTGTGTGTGTGTGTTTTTTAATTCAACCTCACGAGCTGTAAATGTCGTAACTCGCCAATCAAAAGGTGAAAGTGACGATATGACATCTATCCGTTCCGTGATGCCCGTCGCTGAACTCTACTAACTGCAATGCAAGTGCTTGAAGTTTTCAGAAGACAGAAATTTGGTCTACAGTTGTAATAGATACATCATTATGTTCAACTAGAAGTGGTTTGCACCTTCATAGAAGCGAATCTTGTCCCTCAGTATGACCATGCCTTTGGTGAGGAGCTGATTCTGCAGGTACTCTGTGAAGAAGGAGCCCAGCTCTGTCTTCAGGAGCTGCCTATAAAACGCAGATACACAAGGGCTTATGAAGCATGAAGTGACACACACATCATCACTGGCTGGTTCTTATTTTAAAAACAAACCAGATGGAAAAGCAAACTGCTGTGTTTAAACAACAACAGTCTCAGGAAATTAGGAGAGATGTCCACTTTGTGTTCAGCAGTTAAAGCGCTATCCCAAAAGTCTGGTTTAGCCCTGACAAATGGAGAACATGGGCTCACAGAGATAAATATGGAGGCTAAACTGCTCACATGTGAAATCACTGTTCAAACACAGCATATCTGGCGACTATAAAATCTTTATTGAAACCGTCATATGGCATAGTTACGGCCATGTTTTAAAGCCTTACAAAAGCATTCATAACCCATGGACATCTTTGTATTTTCTCATCTTAAAACCACCAGTTTGATGTATTTTTGCTTCAACAAATATGACCAATATCTATGGTTTTCAAATATTTTTATAAATCAAAATCTGAAAAGTGTGGCAGACACATGTCTTCTGACTGACCAGATTTTCTGATGGCACCAACAATATTATTGCCAATCAGGATGATGTGCTCAAGGTGATTTGTTAACAGAACTGTAAATATTTATTTTTTTAAAAAGTGGTTATTGAGTTATGTAACAGAGTAGAAAAAATATACTGGAAGCTTATATTCAACTGTCTCATTTTTAAACATCCAGCCACAGTTGAAATATCCATCAACACCAAGCCATGCTTTTGGACTGTGGGAGGATTTCAGAGTTCACAGAGAAAACCCACATGTCCCCAGGGAGAACATGCAAACTCCATTCAGAAAAACCACAGGCTGGGATCTGAACTCAGGACCTTTTTGTGATGATACCAACTGTGAAGCCCCTCCTTTACTGGGATAAAGAGGTAGCATGAAAAGAGATCAAATGTTAAAGCTGTAATTGCTATAAACATGTTTAACTTGCCGGTTTCCATTAGGCCTTCACAAAACAGCTGCACTAATAATGAATTGAACTACAAGGAGCCTCGATTTACAAATTATTTGACACATACAGGCAAATAGTGGCACTGGATTTTATTTAGGGATATACGAATAGTAAGGATTGTGTCACTTTCCTTCTAATTCACAATTATGTACTACTCTCTGTTGATCAATAACATAAAAAATACATTAAAGTTTCTAATCTTATAAAAAGCTGATTCTAAGCTGTTTCCAAGAAGAACAGACGTTGCTCTGACTATTGTGCGTACCTGTATGTTACTGCTGTCAGAGAAAACCTGTTTGTGTGCTTTAATATTTACATGACACAGTTTTGACAACACTATGTAAGCAGCCCTCAGGTACACTGAAAGTAAACAGCAGTGACCCCTGTGTAACCTTAACCTGTCTGTTCCCATCGGATCAAATAATCATAAGGTGTTTCTTTTTCAGTGGGAGCAACTACTGTTATCATGAATGTGCAAATGTCTGAATAAAGAGATGAGGGCAACACCAATGTAATTCAGTAAATGTATGTTAAATAAAAATCTGCCACAATTAAAGAAGCGCAGCATGCTTGCTATACCTGACGCCTTCATTCAGGGTGTAGAGCTCATTTTCTCCCAGGTCTTTCTTCTGGAAAACCGAGACCACTGCATTGTGGATGCTGAAGACAGCAAATAAAAAAAATATTTAGACCAATTACCACAAGCTGAAGGCCATTCAAGTGTCATCAAACTGTTGCTGAGAAAAATCACGCCTGGCTGAAAAGTTTCCAACATCATGAACTTTTGAGGTTAGAGGTTGAGGTCCAACAATTCTCAGTATACGTTGGAGAACAAAATTGTGTTCCAAATAATAACAAAAACAAGGCATGGAATAATTTTACATGTTGCTTAGTTGCCTATACTTGCCTTTTCTCTCTCTCTTTGCAATTAGAGCTTCACACATGTCGAAGTAACAGAGTAAACATGATGAATATCTAATGCGCTGACCTGTTCCAGGTGGCGTTGGCACCGGCCCTCCTCTGCTGAGTCTCTTTGTTCCTCCCACACTCCTCTGACGGCCCCCCAGCTGTCCCTCCTTTCTCCCCACCTCCTGGTGAACTTTTTGCCTGCGAGAGGTCGGTGAGGCTGGAGGATGAGCCGGTGCCCAGCCACAGTTTGCTGTGGAGGCTCCTTGAGATCCAGCAGGAAGGAAACAAAAAACAGATAAATTTATGGACACGAGTAGCCACGGTTATAGACCGTGGCTACTTGTGATAAATCGTGACGAAGCAAAGACTGATTTATTTGGTTGAGCGAAGTACTGTGTTTGGAGAAGTCGAGGTAGTGGTAGCATCATGCTGAGTGCCTGTTTAGGTGCCAGCAGTCTGAGTGAAACAATGATTAGCGACTATTTCCAAACTCTTCAACTTTAGCAGCAATAAGGCTAATAGTTTTTTTCTGCGAAAAATCAAACGATGCTGAGAAAATTCTTTTGAAAAAACTTACAGTTCTGTTGGTTCAACCGATTAAAACACTTTAGGAAGTTTACTATGCTCTATTTATTTTTAAAGGAAAGAGTCAACTACATTAAAAAGCTGGGAGCCAGCTTGGCAGTTATTAAAGGATGGTTGATACTGGTAACACAAGCTGATGGACTGGTTTAAAACTCAAAGGACATCGCTTTGAAGGACAAACAGACGAATAAAACAAATTAATCAAAACCTTTCGAAATTTATCCAAGACATTCAGAAGAAAGTACGGAGTGTGCAAACAGGAGAAAGTTGAGTATCTTAAGCGGAGCTTGAAAAGTGTGAGCCGGACTCCCCTTTCCCAGTTTTTAAAACTTCCCAGCTCTACTCGTCCCGACCCACTCTACCCCTCTGTCCCTTTGCCAGTCTGTCAGCTCGGTGACCATGTGACCATGAGAGCTTTTGTGCCAGGCGAACAAAACAACCCTTTGAGGTTCAAGGGCTGCCAAAGAGGAAGGGAAGAGTTTAAAGGTGACACGTTTCACTCCATCTATCTCTCTGTCCATCTGTGAGCTCAGAGAAGAAAGAAGCTGGACTCAAGCAGCTTTACTTAAGTCAGTTTTGTTGTTAAAGGCTGTGGATCGGTTTGAGTTTTAAAGGATGCACCAACATTTTTAAAGGGTACAGATTAAACCCACTGATGTTTTCCACTATGGGGTTCCAACAGATTCAAGTTCTTTTAATGAGAAACTGACCTATATTTTTTCTGGCCACATGCAGAAGAGTTAATGCAGCAAAACCCCTCCCCTACCTGTTGCTGTGCACTGCCACTCAACTAATTGAAAAATGTTTAAAGCAATTTTTCTCAGCTACAAGAAAGATAAATTCAGCTGTTTAGAAATATTTACATGAAAACGCTTGCAAGCTTTTTTTTTTGTTACACACCCAGAAACATTTGTGACAATAAATAGTGAAGTTACTCAAAGCTATATAAAATACAAGAAAATGAATAAGCATGTGGAGGAAAAGGAGAGAAGGTGTGCTGCTGGTCCGTCTAACAACCTGGATCTTAGTCCACATAAATAGGTCACTGTGGGAAACAGGAGCCGTGTGCATGTTTGGACGCAGACTAGACTCGGTAAACTATCCAAAGCTTCTCAAAAAAGATGTTACAAAGTCATGCATACAGCTACCATGACTTTGCACACTTCGGTTTTGTCAAGCTCAGAGAATAAATAGATACCAAGACTGAAAATAAGCATGGAGTTGCTCTTGCTGTCTAGACATGTTATCTGAGCTAGGGGAGAAAGTGTCTTTTTCTGGATTTGCAAAAGACAAAAGCTCTGATGTGAGCAGGAAGTGAAACACATCTGAGTTTTTGGCCCCTGTTCTGCACAGGAAGGCTGCAGTCTAATCACCGAACAAAGGAAGAAGAAGAGTGAAAGCACGAATGAGGTCATCCAGGAATGCATGTGCATTAATGTGCATTATTGAGTCTTTGTGCGTCCACGAGGACAGAGACAGCGGGAGCTGAGGTGAAGCTGAATTTGAATGTTTTCTGAGGAGTGTGTTTGTGGTCTCACCTCCTAAATGAGCCCTCTCGCTCCATGTTAGCCCCGGCAGATGGCTAACAACCGCTCTGCAACTGCAACCAGCGATCCAGCATCTGAAGGAAAGTGATCAGGCTTAAGGTACTCCTGCATGACATGTCACAAAAAAGGCACAGGTGTAAAAATATACATACATTTGTTTTCATTCTAATCTGCAGAAACAATGCGCATGGCAGGTTGCAAGGTTCTCCAGTGCAGATCTCCCTCACACGGCCACGACCGGCTAACAACACGCCGGATTCTAATCAAATTACAGTAAAGCGATTGAGACGGACATTTGATCCTGCCACAAACTCAGATGCCCCCTGTTCGTTCGTGCACAGTCACACAGACAGAGTGGCACATACATTTCAGACAAATCTAGGCAGGTGAAACTGAGGCTTTTTTGCCCTTTACCATACATGTCTGGCTCCCTTTTTCTCAGGCCCCCAAAGTCTGTGTGACTACGTGTGAACCGTTTTACTGCTTCAGATGTGGCTTTAGATGTTTGGCTGCAAAGCATGCAAGCAAAACTTTCAGTAGAGACCTCAGGGCTTTATAAGAGAAGGGTGTTGTGTGTGTAACCTGCCTGGTGAAGCTGAGGTCAAGATTGAGGGTGATTAGAGTCTGTTTATATGAAAACTGTTATGTGTTTTCTTCAGTCTCGACCTGATGCCAGCACTTAGGTCCTTGCGAAAGCTATCTGAGGAGGCTGCTCATGCATATCTGATTTGTGGTCAAAATAATAATAAGTGAAGTGCATGTTTTTCAAACCTCTACACAAATAAAAATCTGAAAAGTATTGTTTGTGCACTCCATAAATCTGGCCTTTATGGAGGGGTGGCAGGAAGAAAGCCACAAGAAATCATGGTTGTTATTTGCCAAGAGCCATGTAGGGGACAGAATGATGTGCTTTGGTCAGATGAGACCAAACCTCAATTTGCTGGCTTCCCTGATTAATGCTACCAGTGGTGGAAAACCACCGCACATTATCCTGAACACAACATTTCAATTAGGAGAAAGATGGATTCGGCAGCAACACAGCGAAACAAAGTGAATAACTTTTGTTTGTCCATTTTGTGTCCTCTGGTTGTAACATGACAAAATGTGAACAAGTGGAAGGAGTATGTACTTGTACAAAGTACTGCACTGCTGAAAATGAACACCCATAATATGCTTCAACACACACCACACACACACACACACACACACCATTCCACAGGCTGTCAGCCCAACAGGGAAATTATAACCCAGCACCAGACATGTGCTAAAATAAATGCCAGTAACTTGCAGGAGGTTGTTGTTTGTTTTACTGACATAAACCACAAGTTGGTGGTCCAGCTGTTAAAAAAAGCAAACCATTGGTGTCTCTTTTTAAAATGACTATTGTGCTAGTCTTCAGGACTGACAGCGTCTATATGAGGCAGCTACAGGCTGAGAATGTCCCTCAGGAAACGTCCAAATTACACTGTTGTGACAAACTGACATTTCAAGTTTAGGCTAAATGTTTTCATGCTCACTTCTCTGCCCACTTTAATGAGCTAAAATAGCACAATGAAGCCAAATATTACCTTCAGGGTTTCGATAGCCCCTCTAAATGCGCGTGAAAAGGTCCAGGACGAAAAGCGCCGTTATAATATTCTGAATCTCCGCGCGCGATCTACCGCGAGCCGTCAGCGCAGCTTTCACTGTCCGCGAGCGAGGAAGACATGAAGGAAGTAAAAAAAAAAAAAATGAAAGAGAGAGAGAAACCCGAGAGGCGCGCGCGCGTGTGTGCGCTCGTGAGTTTTTTTTTTTACCCCTGTGGGTGAGATGGAGATGCAGACATGGTATAAATTAAGTCCAGTCTCTATTTGAGTTAGAATCAGACGCACAACAAGATAAAAGTCATTAATCGAATTAAAACACAGAACTGTAAAAACAAACTAATCATTTTAAATTCATCATGCAGCAGCGAGTTTCATTATTTATCGTCAATAACTCCTCAGGATCTCACATAGTTGTTGAGGATGTTTAGCCCACTCTTCTTGACGCCGTTTCAGTTGAGGTTTGTGGGTTTGCAGCTCTAAATCTCACATTTGACACCAGAATACTGAAAAACTGCAAAACAAGCACGTATTTAAGGCGCTTGTGATGAAATTTCTTGATTGAAATGTGTCCCGCTGCAAAAAAAAAAAAAAAAAAGCTAAAAAAGAAACTTGTTGACTTGGAAACATTTCAGTTCTAAAACTTTGGACAAAAGTATAACTTTGCAGCTAATTTTCTAAATTGTATATAATTTTGTAAATGAACAAAACTGGATACTTTCTAAAATGTTTCTCTTAAATTTGAGAAATTTACTGAGAGCGCGTTCAGTAAAAAATGAACATACATAATTTACAACAGGAAAATGACTCAAACTCACCTCAGAACGCTCCAAAGTGTCTCACAGGTCCATCCTGAGGGTTTTGTTTAAAATTGTGCAGTTATTGGCGGTATTAAAAAATAATTAAAGGCCTGTGGATAGACCTGAACTACCCTACACAATCCATTCAGATACATAAAATTGAAAACAAAATGCTGTGATACTCACGAGTGTAACATTTAGGGGAAAATGTAATCTTGCTTAGATATTAATGAAACGTGGCTAACTGTTCAGGTTATATTTAACTTGCTCCTCAGCAACAGAAATACTGACCTAGATTCTGGTATTTAGTTCAGAAGTGGAGGCCAGTAAACAACTTTCATTTTATCCACTGCAGTGAATGAGAACAGAAGGGAAAAAGTACAGAAACATCACCTAGTAGATAAAACTTACTGTGTTTAATCCAGCAAAATAACTCTATCAGAATAAACTGCTTTGTTTTTTTTAAGCAGGAAGACTGGCCGTCCTCTACCACTCTTTTGCATGAAGGGATCATGGCTGAGCATGCATGCATGCATGGCTGTAGTATGGGGGGGGGGCGGGGGGAAGATTAGATCAATGCATTAACCACAGAGCTTGAGCTCACTGTCACACATCCCACAAACTGCATCTGCTTAGGCTGAACATGTTTCCAGCACCTCTGCTCCTCACCTACCAATAATGCATCACACACCCAAAGGCTAAATGTTTCCCTTCCCCCCTTGTGGACGTAATAAGGAACCTGTATATAGCAGTAAAGTGGACCGGTCAAGGACAGGTTGTTCCAAAGTTCCTTGGTTCATTTAAAGCCCTCACATGCACGTGCACACACACACACACACACACACATATACACACATAAAACCAAAGAACCCGGAAAACACAGTTTGCACATTACTCAGTGTTACATAAACAGCAGCATCTGGCCTACACAACAATGTTCAGACAAAGAAACAGCAGACATATTCACACAACATCTCAACCACCTCCGAGCTCTAAAGGTCTGGAGTAAATGGGTGCTGGCAGTTTCTCATGCAGTGTTTGCTTTAGCAAATTTTCTACTCACAACCTCTCATGACCTGGACATGTGTTTGGACAATTTTATTTTCCACATTAAAGCGCAGGACCAACCTCTGTGCCTAAGACGACATAATAACTATGACATACTAGTTGGACAGCCTCACCTCCTGGCTGTATAAATAGTAAAAAAAACATTAACCCAGACTACAAAAAGAACAACTAATTGACACTGATGATTATTTATTTACTATGACGTGAAAATAGAATAGCTCTGCCATTATCAGAGTGTTTTTATGATATGGTTTATGGCTGTCATTTCACAGATTTACTGCTCATTACAGTCTTTAAAGTCTAGAGGGTTTTGGCCTGAATATGAACTAAAAGTGGTTGAAATTTGTTCAGCTGTGTTAAACGTAGACCCAAAGGACAAAATTAGACAGAATTGTTTTACAAACAATTTTCTTGCATACCAAGAAAAACTATTTATTACTACATATCCATAAGGTTGGTAAAGGAGATGAGCCTTTGCTCTCCATGTCAAAACGCCTGCAGTGACTGACTACAGGAGTTTTATCCAGGTCACCCAGTCAGAACAGCTTCAGCTCTGAAATAAACTCTTACACAAATGTATCCTATTGGATTGTTAATATTTTGTTCCATGTTCCTCTACCCATCAGATGTGTACATAACTATACGAGATTCTAAAACACTATAAGAAAACTCTTCATGTTTATGCAGTATGGGGTCTCATGCTGGCTCTATATGACCCTGTTTTTGTCCTTGAGTGCATTTTCACACCATAATCTGGTTTGTTTAGCTACTTTTAAAATGAGTTTAAAGCACAATATTTGTAGTACGTAAACTTCTGTTTTTTTAAAGAATTTACTTCTACTCATTTCTTGACTAGAAGTAAACCCTGATATTTTAGACATTTAGCAAATACGTTTTCTTAGACATCTCCTTCCACAAATACAGTCTGCAGACTTTCTTCAGCTCAATTTAGGCCTCTGTGCTATTAACTTGGAAAAAAAATAATAATAATGAAAAAATTCCCTCTGTGGCCAAAGAAAACAGCAGCAGGAGCTTGGAGCTACTTCCACACGGCCTGTGCTGACCTGCAGCTTCTGCTCACAGAGCTGCATGATTACACTAAACACCAAGAGGCTGCAACAGCACAGATATAGCAGGGAAAGCATGAGATTTTCCTACAGACCTCATCAATCAATCTGATCTGTTCTCTGAAGAAGGACATCCACTTTGCAGAACTCAGACCATCACGTAACATTTGTGGCTCGTTAAAATTAAAATCACCCTTTGGTATCAGAACATTTTCTGTAAACTCAGCAAAATAAATAAAAAAAGTTTTGCCTAAGTTGCCTTAGTTGCTTCGGTCTCTTCTCTTGGAATGATTTTAATTCAAAATGCAGGTTTCAAGCTGCATCTACCAAAACTGGGCTGAATAACAACTCCAACTCGTTTTCACCCTCGTTGTGGGTAAAAACGGGCGATCCGCTTCAGCTGCATCCAGGTCAGCTTTCTTCACATTTGGGTTGTGGTTGTGAGCTTGAATGTTTCATTCAATGTCAGCTGACAGACACCTGAAAAAATGCAGATAGAACAAGTGAGACTGATTTTCTTTTTAAGTTTAAAGGTTCTGAATGCTCGGCAGAAAATTAGACAAAGGTCTATTACTGCCTCCGCACTCAGGTTTTTCTGGACTGTAACATAAACTAGTGATGGTTATCGATACAAACCACCTTAAATGAGAACTAAGTTGAAGAGTGCTTAATTGTGTTTACTGTGTCTTGCAAAAGCAGTTTTCCACCTTATGAGCACAAATAAAAATAAAGGTGCACATTTGTATTCAGTTTCTTTACTGCAATACTCCTAAATAAGGTCCAGCCCAGAAGTCAGTTTATTAGTATATAGAGTCTGCATGTAGTTATTTTATTTAAATAAAAAAGTGTCCAAAGATCAAACCTGCGTCATTGCTCCTGTTTAACAGATGAACGGGACCAACAAAGCTTTGAAAGATGATGTCTTTACTTGCTTTGCTTAGTACAGGTAGTTTTAAGTTTGACTAATCAGATGTCTTTACATAAAATCTGAGTTTTTCTGTGCAATCAGTAAAGTTTAAAGACAGATGAAAGACAGTTTCCTCTGTTTAGGCATTGAAAAGGCCATAAAATGATTGTGGATGTTAAAATAAAACATTGGCGGTCACAGCGGCTTCCATTACTGTTTTTGTTGATTCTGCATTATTTTTACACTAAAACTAAACATGAAACTTAATGGTTGCCAAGGAACATTATAAACACCCTGCGAATAAAGCAGAAGCTGGAAATCAGCCGCTGAATTTTTGTCCACATCTGAAAACTTTTACATTTTAAGTCTATTGTGTGGATCTTTATTGTGGAATGTAAATATAAACTCCCATTCAGTTTAAAGATTCATTTGTTTTTCCACAGTTCAGTTTTCATATCATAGCAGGAAAACTGCTCGATTGAATTTTTTTTTTATTGTTTTTGTGTTGCAGCAAGTCTCATTTTCCTTCCTCCTTTCCTTCCTCACGCCTCCCGTTTTACTGGGCAGGCCAAGCCATTCCCACCGTCTCCATGGCGACAGATAATAGGCAAAGATTCACACCTCACAACAAGCAGTTTCCTGATTACATGCGAGACGAGCTATTTTATGACACAACAGGATGCGGACAGTGACTGAAAACGTAGCGGGTTATGAGGTGAAGTGTGGCAGCGCAGCCATGTGGAGAGTTAGAGGTACTGCAACACCTAAGTTAGGATTGTAGAAGCCCATTTCTGCCTGTTAAAGGGAACAGAAATTGTACAATTATAAGCTTTAAAGTCATGTTTATGACGAATAACAAAATTATTGCCTTGAAAATTGACTATATTTCATGATTGATGGAGATGCTTTTTGGCATTTCGGTCATAATTATGGTATTAGAGCTAAGATGGGATACTGTAAAACTCAGGTCAAAATGTACCTCAAAATATGAATATTGGTAGAACTTTGATTTTCTAAATAATGAATCGCATCATGCAGAACAGCAAAACATTCGGCTGCTTTCATTCACCACACAGCTTTCTGATTGTTTGTATGCAACTTGTAAATGTGTTCTGTTGATTGTTGGTGTCAAAGAAATAATTCTGGTCAAAATCAAAGGATAAATTATGTCTTCATGAGTCGTGGCAAAGTTCTTTTTAACAAGATGCGTCTCAAATAGGCAGCCACCATTTTGTTTAGAAACAGACCGAAGTCGCAAAAAAAACAGAATATGCCTTTAAAGTAATATAAATAGACTCACCTGCACGGCTTAAGCTCAGTCCAATTGTGCACTTATACATCATTGTGAGTAAAAAAAACAAACTTATTTGGTTAAAAACCAAAAGTTAATATCTATTTTACTTGCTAAAAACCATGCAGATCAAGTCCAGTCCTGAGCCAACATTCTGCTCAAACACACCTGAATACAATAAATGCCTCATTACCATCCCTCTAAAAAGCTGAAGAACATGCTGATGGGAAAACCCGGTGTGTTGGAGCAGGGATGAATTTAAATGTTGCAGGATAGTAGTTTTAGATCAGTGATTGGGCAACTGATGACAATAACAACACATCAGACATCTTTTCAGAAGAAAATCCAACAAATACCACAAGTCTCATCTCTCCCATTCATTTAAACAACTTTATTTATTTAAGTTTTTACAAATACAGTAACAAATTTCATTGTGTTGTAGCGCAAATGTTCATTTTTAATTTGAAGCTTGAACACTCTATATAGTAAGTGCAAAACATACCGTCCCAGGTGTCATTTTTCCGTCTCCCGTCATTCGCTCAACCCCTTCTGTACGACGCTGAGCACAGTGCAGAAGGAGCAAACAAGCTTTAAAACAGCTCCTAAAACTACTGAGACTTAAAAATTATGATTAAAAAAAGGACCAAATTGATAAAGATGTTTAAGTATGAGAAACTAATGTTACGATTGACAAAATGCTTTCTTGAGAGAACGGGATAAAAGCAACGCAGCTAATGTTGTATTAAAGTCCTACTCATTGTATTTTAGTCCTACTCTTTTATAGCTTCATGGCATAGAGTCACTTCAACTTCACTGCTCTGCACTGCAAGTACTTATTTAAATGGGGAACAACTTAAATGTGGAAATCATTAGCAATACTTTTGCCTGGCAACCGGAGCAGCTCCAGCAATGAAATGCTGTTAAATCTGTTTTCTTCTGATGTAATTCCACCAGTAAGGTTACCTGAAAAAATAAAAATAACACAAATGTCTTTGTGCTGTGGTATTGTTGCGGGTCAGGAGGAAAGGTCATTCACAGATCTAAAGGAAACCGGCTCAGAGAGCATTCACAGTTTTAACATTAAAAAAAAAAAAGCATAAGAGAAATTGTTTTTGGGATGGGGAAAATGCCACAATACAAACCACCAAATTTGCACAAGATATATTTAAAATGTTTAGAAAAAAAGGGCTTTAGAGTGATGTAACTGAAATTGAATATATTCCCCAGCAACAAAACCATCACTGTGCTTACCCTCCCAAATGTGCCATGCTTCGGTTCCTAGACATTTAGGAGTAAAATTTGCTGAATTCCCATTTGTGCCGCCTCAACCTTATGCATCTAAAGAAATGTTTAAGCAACTTGTAAACTGTTTTTCATTTTTCAATGAAAAACAGCAACAAACAAAAACTGTGAAGGGTGAAAAAACTAAGCATCAAGCACTCAAAATACCCCCAAACTGACAGGATAGTAAGTTTGCGAAATAAAAACTTTCTGTCCTTTAGCATACTAAGAATAGAAATTGATTTTGTAAAGAAAAGTGAGACTTAGCTGCTTCCATTCACTGCTGCCATGTTTTACACAACCACTGCATCCCCAGTAACCAAACAGCACATTCTGGTGGAATTATGCATGTCTGAAAATATTTATTATAAAATCGATTTATCTGGAATTTGTTTACAAATGCTGTTTACACAGCTACATTAATGTAGCTAAACCCTTCCATCTGAAAACACAGTGATGTGTTTAGAAGAGTGAGATTTTCAGCTCCTTCCATTCACTTCTTCTGCATTTTACAGAACCCCTGTGCAGCTCACCATGTCAAACTATTCAGAGGAAAATTAAGGATGTCTTAAAATAAGATATATTTTTTTTATGTCATACAACCTCAAGTGAAACTTTCAGTTCAAGTTAAGAAAGCAGTATGTTGCACCCAGAGTACAGAGTGGTCCAAGCTTCAGATACAATCTTTAACAACTTCCCTCCTTAAAAATGAAAAGACTCACAGCAACAGAAACAACACTGACTGCCTTTTCTAACCTTTAACAACTTCTGGATTGAACAGCGGCAGAGTGACGACAGATTTACCTTCCCATCTTTATCGTCCAACTTGAACAGCAGTCAAATGTTTGCATTTTTGCAGAAAGTAAACTCATCGTTTATCACCATCGCACCTTCAACGCAGCCAACCGTCGTTGGCTCAGGGAAAATCCAAACGCATTCTGCCGCTTTCAACCGACAAGCAACAGGAAGGATGCAAGGCACTATAAGTTCCTCCGGTTTTAACCCAAGGCTCTAAGATTTAGGGGCAAAGACAGTGAAAACAAAAAGACAAAACAGTTTTTCTTTTCAAGTACATTAAAATGGACACCATTGGTTTATACATTCACATTCATCCAACAATACCAGGGTGGAAAGGGAGCAGGAGGGCATGTTTAAAGTGTCTGACATATAAGTACTGTATTAAAAAAAAATAGCTAGCTTTATTTTATTATCTAAATATCAACTATCCTGCCATTCGAACGCAGGAACGAGGTCAGTTTCCACTTTCAGTTCAATAAGTAATCAGAGAAGCTGATCAGCTATCAATAAGGCATTGGATTTTTTTTTTATATACAAGCTTGAATATGGATGCCAGGATGATTTTTTGTTGTTGAAAGTAACGTCACGAGGCATGGGCCTGTTACCGGATTCAAGGTGTTAAATAACATAGTTTCAAAATGGAGAATAATCCTTTGTGTTGTTGTTTCTACGATTTAAAGTCCTTCAAAGGAAATGCCTAAGAAACTGTTGCAGCCTGAAAAAATGCTAAACTTTTCCCTTGCATAATAAAAAGGAACAAAATCTCAATGTAAGCAGTTTCCGGTACAGTCAAATTTTAAAAAGCGTCAGAAATCGCTAAATTTTCTGCAATACTGTTACATTTTAGGTAATTAGAGAAAGTGCTATAGCAATCAGATTTATCTGGCTGTATACAAATTAGACAAACAGTTTCGCTCCGTCTCCATCCATTGCAGCAAATTGTCATTTTACTGAAAGAAATGTGACTCTTTCCTTGCAACGAGGAAGACTAATGTTTTTTTTCCAGTTAAAAACATAATGCACAGTATTTGTGGTTACTGAGGTTCTTGTTGCAAAAATAATTTCTCTGGTGCTTCGAAGCAACAAACTCTAGGAACGGCCCGATTTTGGTTGTTGTGAAAGTGCTTTGAAAGTCGGACATTTTTGTTTAAAATTACCAGCCCGTGCCTAGTTTTGCATTTTTCTTTTCAAATTTTGATGGAAAGCCATTGAACTGAAAAGGAAACGACTCGAACCGCTCTCTGAATGCTTTTTGCGACGCGTCGCCCTAAAAACTAATGTTGTCCAACAAAATTTTTTTTTGCTAAGAATAAACAAGAATAATCACAGTGTCTCCACATCGTACAGCGATGTGCACGTAACAGGTCCGTTGACAGAACACGGGTTTCTTTTTATTATTATTTGTTTCTTCTTAAATAGAATAACATTAATATAGTAATTTACATTTGCAATTATTTCAACACAAACGTTGAAACCAGCCTAGTCAGAAATGAGGCATACAGTCCAAGTCAGTTAAACTGCTGCCATGCCTCGTCTGTGTGGATGTATTTGCTTTTTTGTGAACATCTTGTGCAGTGTGTGTGTCTGTGTGTGTGTGTGTGTGTGTGTGTGTGGCGGCAGCGAGCAAAACAAACCCAACGAAACCAAAATAAACACCAAAATGGAATCATCATAAGCAGACATTCGGAGAAAAAAATAAAACTGTACAAGGACTCTGATATTATTCTGATAACAAGGCCACTTGTTTTTCTCATTTTGAGCTCTTTTGTTTTGTTCCCCCCTTCCCTTCCTAAAAGGTTGCTGCTGTTATTGCTTCACACGGCGACACAGAAAGGCGAGCGGCGGGGTGAGAGGGTGAGGCGGAGTCGTGACGAGGAGGAGGCATCTGGAGTGTAGAGGCAGCTGTTTGGCCCAAACGGTGAGCAGATGAGGCCCGTTTTCCTCTTCTTCCCCAACTTGTTAAATAATTGATCGGAGGGAGAAAAACAAAAAACAAAACCAGTTGAGGTACAACGCCTTGATATGCACTGGTTTTGAGATCTCTTTGTTTTTTTGTGCTTTTTAAGATTACACACACTGAACTCATGCTTTCGTGTGCAAACACCTGTATTTGCTGGATTCACTCTGTTTGGAGACTTTGCTTTAAAAAGCAAACGAGTACAAAGTTGAAAAAAATAATAATTTGCTTCTAAACAATCATCTTATAGGTGAATCTCAGTAAACTAACAAATTATTGAAAAGTTTGTTTACTTCAGTAGCTTAATTCAAACTGCGACACACAAGAGTTATAGGGATTCATTACACACAGTGATATATCTCAAGGTTTTTTTTCTTAATGTTGATAATTCTACACCGTAGGTGATAAAAACTCATAACTCTGTTTCTCAGACAATCAGAATATGATATTCTTGACAGCAATCCAGCAGATTCTTGCTGAAGAATCTCACTGGGAACAGAGTTCTGTATCAAACATATAAATGTCAGAAGTTTAGTGGAAGGAAAAACTGTGCTTACTTCTGATTGTGTAAGTCATAACAAGGTCAAAACACTAACTTTTTAAAAATAAAAGTTATTGCTTTTTTGCTAATTTTACTCTCATCATCTGTAAGCCATAATAAAACAGGAATAAATCCTCCAGTTATATCACTCTGTGTGTAATGAATCTATTTGTTATTACTGAATTAAAATACTGAAAAAATGAATTTTTCAAAGATATTCCCATTTGCTGTGATGCACCCAACAAACACTGCACTTGGTCAGAAACCTCTTTAAACAAAACATGCTTTTCTTCTCCTTTCTGTTTGATCCTTTGGCTAGTTGTCACGACCCCAAAGCAAGGAGGGCGCCTCACCTACACACTGCTAACATTTTGTTTTTCTGCTATGATTTTTTTTCTCCACTCCAGTGCATCTCATTTTTCTCTGGCTGCAAAACAAGCCGCCTTTCACTTGTCCAACTGGGCCGTCTGTCAGTAAAACCGGCCCGGGCGGCCAGCCCCTACGTGGTCCTCATGTTCGGCCCCCCTGGGCTGCTCACTGACTTCTGCAGAGTGGCAGTGAGCAGGTAGGGGCCCTGTCCCGGTAGATGGCCCTGTGGAGGGGCGTAGGGCCCCAGAGGCTGGGAGGCGCTGACTAAGAGAGGCTGCGGTGGTGCTTGCTGCGGGTTCGTCATGCTGTGAGCCGGACCGCACCACTGGGTGGTGTAGGCGGCACTGGGGGCGTAGGGGATAAACTGGGGGGGCTGGAGTTGGGGCAGGGCAGAGGAGGCGGGAGGGTGGCAGAGGGAGCCTTTTCTGGCAGCCAGAGAGGTAGCGCTGGTGGGGTTTGCAGGGAGGTGGGCGGAGCCTCCGATGCTGCAGGGACACAGCTGGCTGGGAGCAGAGTACTTCCTGTCCAGACTGGCCGACTGGGTAACCTGCAGGCGGCGACGACAGCGTGGGTCAAGAAATCTCATCTGTGCATTGAAAATGCATTCATAGACCAAGAACATTTCTTCTCATTTTAACCAAAAACTTTAATAAATATGATCTTAACAACACAAAGCAGCAGTTGGTCTAAAATGACAATAAAACTTGCATTTAAAAAACCCCCATTAAATTTAATGGCTAGAAGTGAGTTTTGCAGCAGGAACACTCATTAGTGTTAATCAGGTATCACTGAAACCAGGTCAAGTTTTTTATTTTTAAATGTGAAGCACTAGAAAATGCATGTTAAAATGTAAGTATGCAAATTTAAGATGAGTTTTTTTCCCACAGTTTATATGCAGCAAAGCAAACATGCACCAGATAAGCACAGGATCGAGTTTTCTACACGTCTTTAAACTTCAGGTTTCAGGATCCACAAGTATTAATTCAGTAAAGTACAACATCTAATCAAATTTATATAAGTTTATATCTTTATTTTAAGTGTTGGACTGAAGTGAGCCAAGAATTGATTTGGAAGCAGTAAATAAAAAGACATTAATTCATATGGGTTGTGTTTGGGGTACGTTACCTCATAACTGTGTCCCTGTGCTGGGGCCTGCTGCAGCTGCTGCTGTTTGGCACTCCTTTTACCCTACAATGATTAAATGCAAACTTAAAAGAGTATCATTAACTGCTTTAATACTGTGACTGCACAATATTCTTCACTACAGTGGCCTGTTTAGGTTTTTTCAAACTACCTAAAAGAGTCTAGTATGTAAAAAAACCCTCATAGTGACAGAGATAAACATAAAGATCTAAGAACTCCATATAGAACTTTACAAAAAAATGTAATTCCTACACAATTACGCCAAAAAAAACACACACACAAAAAAAGGACAGTTTTCAAGTACCATCGATCGTCCCAACAACTCATTCTGCCCTGGGCGGAGAGCCACATTACTCATATCAAAAACATGGCCACTGCCGACCTGTGAGAGGTTCATGGCATCCCTGGCCCAGTTGTCCACCAGTTTATGGAGGTCATCGGTGAAGGTTCCTTTCCTCTGGTGGGGTGCTGGCATGTTGGGCGCCAGACATTGGGAACCCCCCTGGCTTTGACCCAGCCCCTCTGAACCGCTCACTGCGTTGGTGCTGTTTGTCCCTGCAGGGGGAGACAGAGAGAGAGAGAGAGACTGAGACATTGGACACAGAGATGGAAAGGAAGTCATCAAGATGAGTGTGAATGCAGGACCCGGTTGGATTTTAGAGCAGGACAGCATAACTCACTGTTTAGTTCTGATGGAAATAAGGATGACAAACAGGAACGAATGACACATGTTGCTTTAGACCAGCATTTAAAGTCAGAATTATTTCACTGAGGTAAAGAAAGAATTCAAACGCAGTGCAGTACAAATCTACCATATATTCAATATGATATGGAACCACGGCAGAGGTTCAACTTCAACAGCTGTCCAAATATTTGTGGGTTTAGTTGTATTACTTAGATCTTATTTTGAAAATCTACACTAAATTCAAACTTTTGCACCTAATTTGAATTTTGATAGTTAAATCAAGTTTTCATTGAACGGTCTAGACATTCAAATTACACATTCAAAACTTACTATTATTCACAGTAATGATGCGTGTATGGAAACTGTATCTTCAAACTGTAATTCCTTTATTAGCCCTTAGGTGGCACCCACGGTCCAGTGGAGCAGAAAATACACTTTTCCCAGACTTGTAGAGTCAATTTTACTCTTAAAAATATGTATGCACTGCTATTTGACTTCTTGCAATGTAGAACTTTTAATAGAAATGTCGCTTAATTTTACTCTTAATTATTATGATGAGGGATATACAGATTTGCCTTCTGTTCACAGACAAAACAAGCTTCAGAGACGGAGCCATACTGACAGAATGAGCAAAAGGGAGATAATATTCTTGCACGGCCTGTTTTAATAAAAGAATATATTCAGGGACCTGAGGCAAGAGAACCGTACTGCCGGTCTGGTAAATAAAACTGTCAATTCACACCGAGCAAAATGGAGGAAAACAAGAATGGGGAGACGCTGAGTCATGTATGGCTGCAGTAGCAGGGGATTCTGGTCAATGCAGTCTAGATTACAAGCCATGGTAAGGGAGGGGAGGCGGAGGTTTTCAGGAGAGCCTGCAGATGCATGCGGTGTCAGTCTGAGTCTCTAGTGAAGGATCATTTCAGTTATTAAAATTCAAAGTCAAAACGGATCATCTAAAGTTATTGCAAAATAAAAAAAGAATACAGATGATAACTGAACTGATCCCAAATCTGGCCAATGGTCAAATTTGATTCTACGCAGTGCGAGAACAAGCAAGAAGGGGATGGATGGATGGAGGGAGGAAAGACCAAAAAGAGAGATAGTTACTACAGAGCTGGTTGCAGGGGCAGACTTTTTTCACCATCTTCCCTGTAGGAGGTTGGGGGTGGCCGGAAGACAACGATCGGAGGATTGGGAGAGAGTCAGAGTTAAAAACCCCGCCCACATCACCCCACAATCAAACACAGTGCAGCTGAGTATGATTGTCAGAACTTGATATACAAGATACACACAGAATCGGGGCGGGTTGGGTCACCAATAACATCTTAAAGGACAGAAACGACCTCTGCGCGAAACAAGGACGTCAACTGAGTTTTGCACCGTAAGGAAACTGGAATAACTTCATCTTCTGAAGTCAAACATGGTTCATAGAAAAATAATGTTAAATAGGAGACATGCTTGGCACAGTGCAAACAGTTTTATCACAGGAATTTAATGCTTTCCCACTAAAGTCTGTTCTCTGAAGCTTTAAGATGCTTTTGGGTGACAAATCATCAGGTTCTGATGTGGTTCTGAGTCCTCTCTACAGCTCACCAGGATTGGGTCAATGGCAACAGGGCCTTGCATAAGTATGTACACCCCTTAACATTATTTCCCCAGATATTATTTCATATTTCAATCACAAATTTTAATGTATTTTGCACAGATTTTACTGTGTGACAGACCAATATAAAGTAGTGTATAGTAGAGGAGAAGTCTACAGGGAAAGAAAAATTATACACAGCTTTCAATTTTTATGGTGTGGCATGCGTGTGTATGTCACACACAACCCCATTTACTGATACCCCTAAATAAAATAAGAGTGCAGTCGACTGGGGGAATAAGGATTTTTTTCTTCTTTTTTTTTAGCACGGCTCGGAAGCGGTCACATTTGTTTGGACTTTGACTAGGCTGACCTAACACTTTAATCTACACCCCTCCATTTTATCTCTGATCTGTCTCAAGTCTTTTGTAGCTTCAACTTTGGTCTGGATTTACGGGGATCAGAGTAAACGGGGCAGAATACAACTGCACGTCACTCTTTCAGTTTAATCTGTAAAAATAAATAAATAAAGTAACACCGTGTAACATTCTCTTGCTACTTCACCACTATCCATGTATTTATTGTATTGTCTGCGACATAAAAATCCAACTTCAATACATTAAAGTTTTTGGTTGCGCAATATAGAAATGTGGAATAGATGCAATAAAGTACAATTAATTTGAGTTCCCCTGATATTACTACTAGTTAAGACAAAATATAAATTTCATGACATTTGTTTAAGCCAAATCCAATCACTAAGACCCAAGTCTGTCTCTCTGCTCCCCGGTGATGCAGTGATGGGGTTAAGGTGGGGTGAGGATGATGAGTGAGGAAGGGGAAGGGTTTTGAGCTGCAGAGGGATCAGAAGCATTCAGAAAAAATCCTTTCATAAAGCAAAAAACAAAACAAAAAAACCCCAAAAACTTGATAACGAGAATAATCAGACTGAAATGACAGATTTAAAAAGTACAGTACAATTCCCATTACAAACAAAATTATAGATGACATAAACTCAAGTCACCAAGTCACAACCTCCTGTTTGTTTTCACAGAAATGAAAGCACGCCTTGTCCATGTTGGAGCCTATTAAGAATTGGATTAATTTATTTTTGCTAATGTATTAAGGTTACAGATCTAAATTTATATAAATAATATATCTATTGTAACTTGTTTATTTATTTGTTTAGACCCTCCTCCTTATCAGGTGGCCTCCTGCTGTGATTAGGCAGCGGAAGCAGCTGCTGCAGGGCATCTGATTGTTTGGTTAAGGAGCGAGGGGTGAAATAGTTTTTCCACCGCACCAAATAAAAGTTTAATTTTACATTTTTTTGGAAAGTCAACTCGGAGAGTGTTTCTGTTATTTTTGTACATTGAGAAAGTCACCGTTTGCCACCAGAAAACTTTCCGCGAGTGCTTTGTTTTGGATGAGTCGGAAAACCCTCCTCCTAGAAACTACTCTGGCACCTTTTGATTTTTGTTAAAATCCAAGAGTAGCCGTAACAGTCCAAATGGATTACTGCGAAAGTCTGTGCGCTGCGACCTGCTTAAGGAGTTAATTAGGAGACTAAATATAAAATAGGCGTCACAATCAAGTTACTTTAACAGCACAGATTTCAATTACAGACCAGGACCTCCAAATGAAATGAATAATCCAATCACTGGTAATTGTAATTATAAAGAAGGAGCAGCGATGAGGTGCTGGACCAACGTGTCGGCGCTTCACGGTGTCCTAATATGATGTGGAAAATTAAAGCTGCACATGGCACAGAAATCAGATCATGGCTGCTCACGGCCTGATGACTTTACAACCTGAGCATGACTTTGTTTAGTCCTTCAGTCAACAGATGCAACAGCTGCTCTTCTGTTTATTTTCCAACAAAGGAGCTGCTCTGCTGTCGACCTCAGAAACACTCAACCGAACTGACTCACGCCACCTGTAAACACTTTTGTAACCAGATCAACCAGAACAACAAGGACTTTCACTGACTTTGTTGACTGTTTTCTAATGCTTTGCTTTTGAAGTTTTAAGTAGCAAAGCTGTAGCTGATTAATGTCAGGGTTGCTAAAGGATTCAAAGGTTCATCTTTCATTCTCATCTCTCATCTCATAGTGCGAGCTCAGAATTAATTTGTGTTCCTTCCGATAAGCAGGATCCTTTTCTTTTCATTAGAACAATCACAGTATTTATAAAGGCATTCAAAAATGCACATTAATGCTGTTAAAATAGAAATTAAAAGCTTTGTGTGGGTTCTGTGTGGATAGAAATATTTTCTGCTGTAGTTTTGGTGTGCTGGTGTGTGTTATGAAGGTATAGTTAGTATTTAATCACAAGGCAGCCTGATCAGCTGGTGCAGATGTTCACATTGAGTCATGGAGATATTAGAAGGAGGCACAAACAGCAGAGAGCAGCAGGAGGAGAGAGAAGTAAGAGATATTCTGGGGTTTCTAAATCACATGTTTGGAAGTCAACAGATGCTAAACCACATCACTGTTTGCATGAATAGGAGAATCTGAGATAATGACTCTGAAGATGTTCAGCTGCAGGACTAAACAAATCCCTAAGTGTAGTTTCTGATCTGATCACCTAAACTTTAGCTACCATGCAGATTTATACCGACTGCTGCGCTTTGTGGAGATTCTGAAGTCTATTTTTATATAACTGTGATTTTCTGATTGCAGGTTTTGGCCAATCAGTTTTTTATTGGTTAGCAAACATCTCATTACGTTTACACTGTTCCTAAATATACCACAATGTTAGTGATGGAAGGTTGGACAGAAAATGGAAGATGAATGGATGGATGGACAGAAGACAGAAGGATGGATGACAGAAGATGGTTGGTCAGATGGGTGGATGGACGAACAAAAAGAAAGAAAATAAATGGATGGTTAGACCGATATGGAATAATATAGGGGACTAAATTTTGAAATAAATCATTTTCTATTCTAACTCAGATCTGGAAAATCCCAAAAACATTGTCTTTACTTTAGCAGATGGATTTCTTGGCTATAGAACCTGAAACATTATAAATTCACACTTTGTATCTCAATTAGGTAACTTGATGGATATAATCTCAGCAGTAGATAATGACACTGGACTCAGAGAACGATGTTCACGATACTAAAGGTCGTAGCAAGGACAGGAGGAATCACAACAATGAAGAGGACTGTATGGATTTATGGCAACTGCTACTTTCATCTCATTATTCAACAATATCACAAATCAGTTATTGATTCACAATCCTGGAGCACTTCTGCAATAAGCCAACTTTCAGCTTTTCTCAGGGAAAACATCAAAACCTAATATGCTTCATTCTGGACAAAATTCAAATTCTCAGGCAAAATCCATCATATTCTCCCTGAAATGTAGTAAATCTGCCTCATAATTTTAAAACAACAGACAGAAAAGCTTCCAGTTTTCCTCTAATTTCTGCCAGAGTAACTCTGACTAGACTTATCTAGCTTTTCTAGACAAGTCTAGTTCTTGCAGCTGCAAGATTTTTGAACATCTTGCAGCTGCAGTTGTTCAAAAACCACCAGGAAGAAATCATGACTGCGTCTCGACAGATACAGAAGAAAAGAAAACATTTAAAAATGAAAGGTAAGTAAGGATAAACAAGAGAAGAGCAAAGAAATAAAGCGTTACACACAAAGAGCCAAGCAGGGCGTACTCAGAAAGCGCGTCCTCCTGCCACCCGGCTTGAAGGCCACACGCTCCGAACCCCAGCTGAACTTTACACAGCCTGAAGAGAGGGATGATGGGAGATGCAGAGAAGGGACAGGGACAGAGTTGAAGGAAAAGCAAGAGGAGAGAGAAGGAGAAAATACAACAGAAGATAGATGAGAGAGTTGAAGAGTATAAAGAAAAGATGTTAGAGTGAATGAGCCATCACACCGTTTACACTCAAGAGAAAGACAAAGCAAGACAGACAGACGAGCTTCTTGTTTTCTGCAACACTCCTGTCTGTCTGCATGCAAAGAGCTGCCGGTGTAAATGTTGCACAGAGGTCTGCCGCAGCCTGCAGCCCCCAGTGACCTGCTTACCTGGGGTCGGAGCACACAAGCTGGGCACAGACAGCGCCGCCTCGCTGGTGTAGGCTGAACAGAGGTTGCTGCTGGACGCAGACTGCTTGAGAGGCTGGAGCACGGTGTCGGCCAGCACTCCGGGGGCCAGCAGAGGCAGCTGGCCGGGGTACACGGCCGGGACGCTCTGGGCGGATAAAGTGCTGCCTGGAGGTCGCAGAAAGCATCGACACGACGCACATGCAGAAAAGCGGACGTGGAGAGACATCGAAGAGGACAGACGGAGAGAAACGTCACCCACAACAACACCACAGAGAGAAACAGACAGGAAAAGCAGTCAGAAATGTTCCGGCTCCGAGCCTGATGCAGTGAAATGCCCGCATGCACGAGTGACAAAACACACAACATATATGTGCACACGAATGCATGAACATAGAAAAGGCGTGAAAACAGAGTAAAGGTTTAACAATGTTTCCAGTGACACCGTGGCTCAGGCTTAAACATGTGAACCTCGTTGGGATGTTTTTGTGCAACAAAACTTTTAGAAACATCTTTACAGCATCTTATAAAAGTAATCATTGAGGATTTTCACATTTTGTCACATTACAACCAACTTACATCCAAAAAATCCAACTTGTTCTGTTGGATTTTTTTGTATCATAGATCAAATAAAAAAAGTTTCATAAAATTTAAATTTAGGAAAAACAGCAAACATGCTAAATATGATAAAATCTTATGGTCTACATAGAAATCCTTTTAGATGGATGAAAATGAACACTGAACGTAACGGTGAACGCATTCACATGGTGTTGGCAGCATTATGCTGTGGGAATGCATGTCTTCATCAGGAACAGGGAAGCTGGATGAGTGTAAATACTGAGCGGTGGCTTACAAGAGGTTTATTAAAGAGACAAGAGGTTTCTCTTTAGACAAAGTGTGTGTTGCAAGACTTGAAAATTGTTGTTAACAGATGTTTTTCTTTTTGTCCATCTTCCTGCTAACAAGCTTTGCGTCTGGATGTATTCAAAGCGAGTAGAAATACACACCAAAGGTTGGTGCTACAAGGTAATGACTCAAGGATTCCCTTGGATGCAAACTTTTTCAGCTTTTATTTGCAAAACAAATCAAAATTTGCTTTAACTTTACAATTACGTCCTTTGCTGCGTCAAATAAAATCCCAGGCATAACTGGAATTTGTGTTTGCATTGTGATTAAATGAGAAAAAGTTCAAGGGGTGGGAATACTTTTTGCATGGTGAGTGGTATTGACCAAACATGAATAAATAAACTCTGCTGCACTAAGGTGAGCCTACCTGGCTGTAAAGGGCTCTTGCTGCCATGGGTGGAGCTGCTTCTGGACGATTTTGAAGATTTACTTTTGGTGGGCCGCCGCCTTCTGCCAGTAAAGGCGATGAGGGGTGGGATCACGGCAGGTGGAGGAACCTGCACCAAATCCCAGGTAGGAGAGGTTACTATCTAGTATTTATGTGGCTGATTTTAGAATGGCATGGTGTTTATGTGATAGATCACCTTTCCCAGCCTTGTAAACAAACACTCGATTTCCTCCTTCTGGCGAGAGTGGAGGGCCTGAATTTCACGTATGTGCCTGAAGGAAGAAAATGGAAACCATTTATACAAGAATGTAGAAAGTGTTATTGAAGGAAAGAGTTTTGGGAAATGCAGGAAAACCCAAGGTTTTATTTACTTTTCTCTGAGGCCTCTGACTTCCTGCTTAAAGTCTTCATCCTCAAATTCAGAGTCGTTGTCGCTACTCATGTAGGAGTTGTTGAAGGAGTTGTTGTTTAGGCTTGGTAGAGAGGCTTTATGAGGCGAGTCTGGAGACAGAACCTGTCCGGGATTGCTGGGTCCGTTAGCAGCAACCCAAGCAGCAGGTGGAGGGCTCTGCTTGGGCTCCTGGTTCTGCTCCTGGGCACGGCTGACCGAGAACCGCCCGACCCGGGTCTCAGAGTTGGTCGTAACCTGAATTCAAAGTACGCATTTGATGAAAATGTGTGAACTGATGGTGTAACGGAAAGGGCAGAATGAAGGGAAACGATGCACACCTGGAAGCGGCCGATGGTGGTGGTGGGTTTGGGGGAGAGGCACGGGGAACCGAGAGGGGAGATGAGGTGGGATCCCGCCAGAGTCTTCTGGGGGAGTCCGTCCACAACGTCTCCGCTTTTTACTCCTTTCCCTCTCAGACGGGACGGGGAGTCTTTGTGCAACGTGTTCTCCGGACTGGAGAGGCTGGAGGACGAGGAGGAGGATGAAGTGGAGGAGGTGGTGGAGGAAGACTCGGTGCAGGACGGGCGCTGGACAGCAGGCTCTTCAGCAGCCAACGACACCTGAGCGTTAAAACGAGAGGGAAGATGGAAAAGAACTGGAATCCAATTCTGTCTAATTTACGAGTGTTTCATTCCCAATGGTTTTTAAATCCAAAACAGAGGACATCATTTTAGTTCTATGTGTACAATTTTACATTTTTTGTAAGGGGAAAGTGAGTGCAAATATTATAAAAATATTTCAACACATCTTTACCAAAGTTGTGCAGTTCTGGGCAAAAAAACAAATTTACCTGAAATCTTCCTAATTTAATTCCACCTGTAGGAGGAGGAGCAGGGGAAGCGGCTTTTTCTTCTTCCAGTGAGAATGGAACTGTAGCAAAGGTGAAACATTTTGTAAAATAAATCAGAGAAATAAATTGTTCACTATGTTTAGTAAATAAGTTGTACATACTTGGCTGTCCTATTGAAGGAACACTGCTGTGAGAGACCTGTAGTAAGTATTAGAAGAGAAGAAACGGGTTGAGCGGCTCCATCAGCACCAGCCTAAGATCCTACAATGAGGCTGTAATCGGAGTGTGTGAACCGGTGTGTGTGTGTGTGTGTGTGTGTGAGCTCACAGGGACAGTTTCTGGACTCAATGCTCTCCTCAGCTGGGCGTCCAGGTCTTCCAGAGGCTGCTGTGACTGAAGGAGTCAGTAGACAAAATATTAGACTCTTGTGCTCTAGAAGAGCAGCAGCATTAAAGAATCAGTGGCTGCAGTTTGTTTGTACATTAAGGTCCTGTCAACATTAACATGGATGTAATGGAAAAACTGTCACCTTCTATCCACATTGTAAATTTTAAACAACTGGTTTAGTTTATCCACCGTTTCCTACCGTCACCATTTTGATGGCTAAAACTGAATGTTTACAGCGCCTGCTGGTATGGATATTTTTACAACTTTCTTTCCCTTCTGTTTTTAAACTTCTAAATATATGTTTAAAAAAAACAACTATCTATAGTAGGATAGTTGCAAATACCATTGTCTTTGTAACATGAGCATATTTTAGCCAAAACCATAAATCTTTTTCAAAACAGAAAAGATGTTTTAATTAAAGTTAATTTAAAAGTATACCTAAAAATGTTTGTTAGATTTGAGGTCCTTCCTTATTAATTTGCATCTATATTTAACTTATTTTAGCATTTTATTTAAATTAGAAAAATATTAATTTGGTTTTAAATAATTGATGTTATATCGTTTCAAATCAAATTAGTTTCCAGTTGTATTTATTTGTATTTCTCAGATTTTTTTTTTTTAGATGTAGTAGAATAAGAAAAATAAAGTTTATTTATTGAAGCTTTAATTTGACATAAATTAAATTAAATATTCTTGAAAAGTTCAAATGAAGAGTAGAGGTATCACTGCATCAATATTGCAGTCCATTTGCCATCAAGATGTATGATTTGAGCAGCATTACAATTAATAAAAGAAAAACTTAATAGAATTGAATGAAAATGAAGATCTTATTACCTGAAGTTTTCATATAAGAACCAAGTTTCCTTGTTTGCACAAAAACACAAATAAGCACTGAGTGGAAAAATGAAAAGCCCTCACATTCCCCTTAGCAATTTAGTCACAATAAAAAAAAAAGTAGATAATTAAAATCAGATCCCTGGTGAACCTGGACTACAGCACGATTACCTTAATCAAATAGGACAGGTCTCACCCAGAGGGAGTTGCATAAGAGAAATGGAGTGAGTTTTATAACCAGGCAGGTCACATTTTCATAAAAGGAGCTTCAAATCATGTCTCGCTATTTAGTGCGCGGTTCTGGTTGAAAGTATGTCTATTTTTAGACGGCCACAGCCACAACAACAAAGCCTGGGAATAAAGAAAGTCTCTGGCCTGAAGTGACTCGTCCTCACCGTGTTCTGCTGGAACCTCAGCAATTATCTTGGGCTTTTGGACCTTTTTATGCCAAGATGGGATATTATTCAAGCATGCATTCCACTATCAGTGACATTTAGATTGCAATCATCCTGTCTTAACATCATGAATGACTCATCACAGGCGATCAAATTATTTAAGCTTAGAAAAAAGATTGACAGTTTTTTTTTTTTTAAGCGTTAAGTATGGAGATGTTACACTCACACACAAAAATGACATTTAATTAGCTGAGATACAGTTGAAACAAAAACAGAGCTGCTGCATTGCAGCAGATACAATAGTGTTAAAATGAGCACACAAAAAACAAACACCTGTATTAGACAAGGTCCAGGGAAGGGTGTCAGGAGTTCTGCAGAAGGAGAAGTGGCCTGATCCCAGAGAAAGAGTAGAAAGTGGCAGAAAGTAAAACAAACAGATATCTGGAGAAAAGATTACAAACGTAGTGTTCATGCCTAAGAATGTTAAAACTGGGTTCCTGCACATTCCTTTCAAATGATCCTTCTCAGCCTTAAAACCCCCCAAAAAACTCAAACTTAATTTGCATCGAAATGATTCATGTAAACTGGTTCGTTCTATATGGCCTTTTGTTTAGCTGAATGTGATAAACAATATTTTGGATCTGTCAGTATATTTTTTGACTGGCTTTCTGTATGATTTTCTAATCGGGCTGAAAAACATTTAAATATTAGAAATGCTTGCCAACAACAACATCCACGACATGTTGCTGTGGAATATCAAGTCTGTTTCCCAGATGGTGAGCTGTTAGCATGTATGACAAAGTCTTCAGTCAGAGGCTTCTTCAGATTCGCTGCAGAACTGACTGCTACCAGAGATCCGTACAACTTGCAGCATCACTTTCCAAACCACTTTGTAAAAATGCTATGAGTTACGGCAACATTTAAGTTCCTTTTAGGATAAATAAAATATTTCTAATTTGATTTTAATTATCCCTATAGTTTTAATTTAAGATCAGGATTATATATATTTGGCATTAAATGTTGTTCTGTTTGCCCTAAAACATCTCTGCTTGTTTAGAAATATCCTGTGCTCTCCCTCAAAACAATATTTCTATGCAGATTTAATGCCTCTGGGTAAAAATGATCTACTACCGTTTGCATCCCTCTCTGTCCAATCAAATGCCTGTTCTGCTCTCTTGTAAAATGGAGTGGTCGACCCGCATAGTAACAGTTTCAGATTATTTTGCTTATTTTTAGAAAGTTAGATTTTTTAATATATAAACTTTTTTCCTGAATTTTGAAATTCTGTAATAAGATTGTGCAGGAACCTTGTTAAAAGGAACTTACATGCCAGATGAGTTGTAAGAGCAGTATATATTGCAGTATACAATACAATTTTAGCAGTAAATAACCATGCCCATGCTTCCTACCTATACATCCAATACCCATACACAAGCAATTAGACTCTGGAGTTATTAGACGTGATTTTCTGTGGAACTCACCGGAACCCTGGATAGGGGGGTTTTGGATGGAGTAGTCTGGCCCATAGAAGAGGCAGGGATGACTAAGGAGATTTGAATCAGAAATTCAGCTAAAGAATTCATTTTTTTAAAGAGTTGTATTACTGCAGAAACATAATCCTCTACATACTGGACGATGCTGGGGTAGCTACAGGTGTCCCTGGGCCTTGCATGGGTGCCGCTGACCCCAGAGGGCCCAATGCCAGGCTGGAGGGGGGCAGCGGTGGGTTGACCGACTGGGTGGAGCCAGGAGCTGTTACAGATGTGGTGGAGGTAGGGCCAGCGCTGATGGGGGACGAGGTACCAGCCACCGCGGCGCCGGAGGCGGGGTCAGCAGGTAAGATGTCTCCCTGTGTGGATGGCACCCCTCCGCCGAGGTCCATGAAGAGCGAGCGCAGCTTCATGTCCAGAGCTTGGATGTCGTCCGGTTTGCCTACGGACTCAGAGGAAGCCTCAGTCCTGAGGCAGGCAACATAGAGGGGTTACATTGGAAGATAATCAGTAATTAATATAAAATACACTTAATGGCAGGATTTTTGGTCTAGTTTCTAGAGCATCTAATAAACTTGAATCAAGACAAAAGTAACTTTTCAGTGTGATGGAAAAATTACTTGTAAGGTCACATCTGCTAGTCATGTTATATGAAGTGCTTATGAACTTTCACCAAAAGAACTATTTGGGTTACATGTAGAAGGTTGGAAGCTGTTTTCTGCAGCTGCATCAGAACCAGACTGTCTCGCCCCTTGTTGTTAATTTTTTATCCTTGGTATAAAACTCATGTGTTGTCTCTGCCTGACAGAGCTTTTCCTAGACCTGCTTCATTACTGATTGTCCTACAAGCTCTCTGTATTGTGCGCAATATATGAATAAACCTGATTGAGTGATTTTACCTGAACAGTGCTTGGAAATAGTATTTTTTCCACAACATCAGCAAAAAATAGAAGATGTTTTAAGTCGATAATTCCTGAATATTGATGGAAAAGTATTTGTTATAAGTGAAATAATCTACCAGTGGAACAAGACATTCAGTTCACTTATAAGTTTCATCAATATTAAAGAATTGACTTAAAACAAGCCCCTATATTGTGTGAAAAGTTACTTGTAAGTTAGCTTCGTCTTATTTCAAGTGTACTAAGATATTTGCATTAGAAATTAGACCAAAATTACTTGGTAAAATTTTGTGATTTTGCAGTGCGTTGACTTGTTTATACTGGTCTGGCAAAGAGCGGATAAAAGTGGCTGATTATTATTGTCTCTAGTGTGCTAGGAGTCATTCCTGAACACTTCTGAATAAATAATTAAATGGTAGAACCCCTGCTTTGGAAAGCACAAAAATACTGAACTTTATAGAAGAACATGACAATAAAAGCTACAGGTTTAAGCTGAAACTGGATCTGTATGAAATGCACCTCCATTAAAAAAACATGGCATTTTTCACATCCGCTGTTTTACACACACGTCTCACCTCGTGTCACATTCTCCACAGTGTGTGTGTGTCTGCCCCGGCAGGGCTGCAGTCTGTGGCTGTGAGTGGACCAGAGTGGGCTGGACCGGAGGAACGGTTGTGGTCACCGGCTGGAGACCCACAGAGGTGGACATGCCAGCTGCGGGAACTGGAGGGGCGGAGGAGGGTGGAGAGATCTGTGGACCTGGGATGGTGGTAGTGGGGATAGCGGAGGCTGAGGTGGGGGAGACTGACGGATTATCCGATGAGAGTTTGAGAGCAGAAGAAGGAGGCGAGGATACAAACGGGACAGTCTGGCCTAGAAGAGAGGAAGTGAGCACAGTCGGCGGGATGCTGGAGATGCTGGCCGTTGGTACGGAGGTAGGCAGCGAGGCGGCAGAAACCGTTTGGGGCTGGATATAAGCCGGGGGCTGAGTTTGCGTCTGACTTTGTGCTTGTGGTCGAGACGCAGCCTGCATCACGGGCTGAGACTGGAGGATAATCTGATTTACCGCAGTGGGAGGCGGAGACGAAGAAAAGGGAGGACTGAAGGAGACGGGGGGTGCAGAGGTGGAGGAGAGGGAAAGAGGAGGCGCTTCAGTGAGCTGCTCTTTGACTTGATTTAGACTTGAATCCACGGAGGGAGTGACTACGCTGCTGTGTGGGGAGGCCGCCACTGCTGCGGGCTGCAGGGGAGGATGTGTGGAGTGGACAGAGGCCGGGGCGGTGTTAGGACCTGCGTCGTACTGGTTTTTACTCTGCCTGAGCTCAGAGAAGGCTTGCTGTAACGTGACTGCTCCGGCAGACTGGGATAATACCAACATTTGGCCAGGAGTATCAGACTGAGCTAAACAGACACCAAAAGGAGAAGAAACCCAATTTAAGTTAAAAAACAAACAATAATAAAACATATATATATGTTTTAGAAGATCATTCAGGAAGAAGATAAGTCGGGTCTACTTACCAGCTTCAGATGGAGTTGGCGGGGCAGGTGTAGGTGAGGGGGGCAGGGTTTGGTCCTTCAGTCTGCCTTCTGGTACAGGACTAACGATGAATCTCCGTCCTGCTGAGTGGACAACCTGTGACGTCGCACTGGGAGGGATGTCTAAAATACATAAAAACAAATGTTTTCCATCTATGACAGAACAAAAAAACTAAAACTGTAAATGTTAGATTTTGGTGGATTTTCTCTTCAAAGCAACAGTTTTATTTATTAAGGTGTTCCTACCCGGCATGGGGCCGCTTCTCGCAGGAATCTGCTCTTCCTTGTCACCAATCATCTGGAAATCAATGACTGAATGTGTTAATAACCTAGAATGGTTAAATTATTATCGCTTCAGAAAACTGGCTGGTTTTTGAGAGTACGAAGCGACAAAGTCAGAAAATATTTCAGCAAAAACTTCCAACACTGCAAAAGATTATTGTTCCACAATGAACACAAGACCAATAACGTTTCCTTTGAAAATTAAGACCCAGATTTATTTCCTTACCTGACCACCTGTGTCTCCCTTCTGATCAGCATTCTCGATGACCTCTCTGACCTGCTCAATGAACGACTCCCGCTCACTCTCCAGGATAAACTCACTCTCAACCTGGAACAACCAAACAATCAGACACATTTAGATTTTTTCATGGTTTAAAGTCCTTTCTCCCCACCTCTACTCAAGAACCTTATCAAGAATATCAGAAGCTGAGCAAAATCTCTGAATATGGACAAAAGCATTTGGGTGATCATCACCGTACCATGATCTGGGCGATCTCCTCAGGGTTGTCTCCATCTAGATCAAACCTAAATGTCACCATCTTCCTGTTGTGAGTCTCCAGCTGACACTCTGCCACTCTGTCTCCTCGGTTGGAGATCTGCATTCATTTACACCAAACAAAACAAAGAAAGAAACAGAAAAATTATCTCTATTTTGACCAACAATTCACGACATGCATTTGAATTCACAATTCTACAACATGTTGTGGCATACAAAGCAAGATGTTAAAACGACAGAATGATTCGGAAAAGAGTTATTACACTGAGGACGTGGAGTTTCGCCTTGGATGTCTTCTCATGGCGCGACCGGCTTCGCACAGAACGCCTCTGATGCCGTTTGGTGGAGCGACCCTCATGACGGCCGGCGCCTCCTTCGTTTCCGTCGCTCAGGCCTGAGGTCTCCGAGTGGCCGCTGAGAGAAAGGCAGGAGTTAAAAATAAACACTGAGAGAAAAGGTTTTTATTATACGTTAGCTGGTATCTATTTGCACACATTACCTTTCTATAGATGAGAGAACTTGGGGTGGCTGTAATTGGCCCTCTGAAGCTTGCGAAGCCGACTGTAACACACATGACCCAACATGTTTATGTTGTCGTGAACAAACATAAGGCGTCACCACACACACACCAGGAAAATTGTGGGGATGGAAAAATGCATTAAAGCTGAGAAAAACACTAAGGGAGACTAGAAAACAACATGAGAATTATCTCAACAGCAAATGTTAAAAGATGCTGACCCAGAATCCATCAAACTGCAGTCTCTTTTAATAAAACTTAAAAACGTACGAGCCTGGAAAAGCTGTTAAATCGCCCTTAATTTAAGACTTTGTCCTGTAAATACAAATCCTTTAGCTGTTATTTGTTTTGCATTTCAACACTCTGCACAGCACTCTTGACTCTAATTGCCAGATTTTAATTGTATTCCTGGCACCAACACCAACAAAACAAAGAAATGCTCATAAACCAGCTTTATACTCTCAAGAGTAAAATACTTAATCTTGGAGTTGTCAAAATATTTTTTTCATTCTTTACTTTTGCATGCAAAACAATCTTTTCCTTGTTTAAGCGACATTTCAGACTTGCATACTCTACTTATGGCTAGGATATAATATTTAAATATCCATCCAGGTAATGAATTAGGGATTTTGTAGTGAACGCTTCTTTTTCCACAGCTAACAGAAAAATACAAAATCAGTTTAATGTTTTTTTTTAAACAGAATTGGGCACACATAAATCAATTTGTTGTGGATTGCTTAATTGACTTTTTTATGCTAACCGTAGCATCAATCTTCACTTTCCAAATAGGACACTCATCTCCATCACACATATGAACTGGCTAACATCGAGCTCCTGGTATGGCTTTCCCAAAGATCCGAACTCTACACTATTTAAGATAAATTAATGAAAGAATATACATTTCATTAATGCCAGAGATGTGCAGATTATGCGTAATAATTGGGTTGATTCCAGGAAACCAACCAATTTGAATGAACTGGTGGTTTAAAATACACCCAGAATGATTCCAGCAGCTTGCTTAGACCAACAACCAAACAAATGGAGGAGGTGCTGCTTGCTACGGGGCATTTAATTAACTGTTAAGGGGGGAGGAGGAGTCGCTCAGCCAAAATGTTTAATTTTATGATTTGAATCAATTAAAATCCACAGTAAATTCAAACATGTGGACCCAATTCTAATCATGCAAATCATTGCACTTGATTGTATCATCAATAGACTTTGGAAGAACAAAGTTTATATAATTAAAGACCTAAATCAAATTGAACTTAATGCTCATGACGAGCAGATGTAGGTGTCTGGCCAGAAATACCAGCAACTAATTTACAAGTTTGTGCTTTAAACTGGAGAAAATGAGGATACAAATCAAAAAATTGACTTTAGGACTTTTGGATGATGCAGCATTTATTTTTACCCGAATCCGTAACAGCGCCATAACCTCCAGTTGGTGGTTTTGAACAGAACCAGTACCTTAGGAGGGGCTTCCATGGGAGAGGCAGGAGGGACGGTGACTACGCTGATGACTGGCACCACAGTGGCCAAAGGCTGAGGCACAGGTGTGGGCACAGGAGAAAGAGGAGAGAGAACGAGTGTAGGCACCACCCCAACAGGGATTGGCAGAGGAGAGGGGAGGGAGGGCACGACTGGTGTCGGAAGAGCCGACGGAGAAGGGAGGGTCGCCATGGGAACAGTAGAAGTTGGTGGAGGTAAACTGGGCTGAGAGGGCGGTACCGAGATAAGGGGAAAACAGAAACAAGAAGCAGGAGGGAGAAAAAAATCAAGAAAAAGATAGAAGCAACGTCAAAGGAACGAGGAGGAAGTAGATAAACCCAAACGATGATTAGAAGTGAAAATGTGGTGAGAATCGACATTTGTGGCTTTTGTGCCATATGACCTTTGTTATTTCAAATGTGAAAATTAAGAGCAAACATGTCTGACTGTAGAAGGCAAAGTGAAGGCAAAAAACCTGGAACGCACAGGTTTTTTAGATACTGAACAGCAAATTCTGTACAAGACACACACATATAGCATAGCTGTAAGTCATGCATGTATCTGTGTTCAGAAACTAAAACAAAATCGTGATAGTGATGGCTAATAACCCATACAGCATGGGCCAAAAAAAGAAACATACATATGTAGAAAAACATTCTGTTTAAAGACTGATGAAGGAAAAATAAAAAAAGTGCAAATAAATCATAAAAAAACCAAATCTATCTTGATTTTGTGTAAGGCTGTAGTTGAGAATTACATTTTTAAATAAGTGATCCAGCTTTCATTTAAAGTTCTCATTTGCTTGGTGATTAAACGTTAACCTTTTGATATTTAGCAGTCTTTGATTCTGGAATTAGTATCCATCTTCATTTCCATAAAATATCCTGCTATGTATGATTCATGCTTTTAATCACAGGAGTTAGTAGGAGAGCCAAAGGAAGAACGGCAACAAAAGATGACAGAGTTATTTCATTCAATTATGGAGGCTGAATTTGCCTGTAATCTGTGGGACATCAAACAGATTCACCAACAAATAGCACTGATGTGTGGTTAGCTTGAAGGGTGCAACACAAACACACACACACACACACAGATGGTCATTGGTCTACGATATGTATTATGACAGTACCTGAACCAGAGCTTGCTGGTATAACAGATAAAGATGCTCTATACTGGGAGAGAGGATTAGGTCACAAAACTACACGCACCACAGAAAGACGACACAATCCCAGAGGTGAAAGACAAGCAGCATGCAATAGGATCAAAAGACAAGAAAATGAATCAAACTAAGACAGAGTTTAAAGTGAATCAAAGCAGAACATGCTATAAACAGCACAACCTCATCACAGTATGTAGTCATTTCAAAGCTGCCATCTTGTACAGTTCATTTGCTTATTCATGTGAACATAACTTATAGCGTACAAGGTCTTCCAGTATTATCAACAACCCTGGCAGAGATCAGTAGAAGGCAATTCAAAATGCTTTTATGGAGATCTGATCATTCTTTGCTGCCCTCATCACAGTACATGTTGGCAAGGAGTGCTGGGATTTGGTGCCCTTACTGGAGATGTTGGTAAATTTAAGTGAGTAGCTGTTCTTGTAAGAGATATACAGAGAAACATAGTTTTAGCTTTGCTCCGAAAGGTGTCAGAGACGACATAAATGTTTTCAGTATAAGTGAGGTGTTTACAAGTGAAGTCAGAGGAAACAGAGATGCAAGAGGCTTTTTTTTTTTTTTTAAAACTGCATCTCATGTAATATATTGAGAAATGTTTGCAGTTTATTCAGGCGGCAACAAAGTGAAAGGAAGACGTTCATCAGCTAACAGTGACTGATTTTATTTTTTTACTTTTTATCAGTATCAAAATAAATACAATTACATTTTGTTATAAACATTTCAAGCTCATCCCTAAGCAGCAGATAGTGGTCTTGCACAATGACAAGTGCTCATTATAGTTATTCTAATAATTATGAATTTGCTTATTAAAACGAGGAAACGCAAAGTTGTTGATTCATTTAAACTCAAAAGTTTCTACAAATTCCATAAATGCTTCAGTTATCTTTGTTATATAGAAAACGACAGTGACTTTATTATAAAAATGTATATATATATATATATTTTAATGTGGAAAGTATTCTGAATAAATGATGTTGGTCAGTGTCTGAATATTTCACGGCAATAAAAAGCAATTTCTAAACATCTTTACCAGGAGTGATGATAGTAATGGGTTACATACAGTAGATATAAACTAATTTAGTACATAGACTCCTTCCTACGTCTCTAAAGTGATTATGAACATGTGTGTTTGCAAAAATAGCAATATATTGACTTACATAAACATCAGCAAGTCAAGGCTTTAGGACAGGGATTCTACAGGCAGCTTTTAGACGTGTCCTTGGTCCATAACACACCTGAATCAAACGGCTGAACGCCTTCCTGAACATGCTGTCAAGTTCAACATAGTCCTGTTCCTGACCTACTTATTTGATACAGGTGTGCTGAGGCAGAGACACATCTGAAAGATGTGGAAGCTTAGAGCTCATCTATTGTATTGAGTTGCATTGCACATTGGTTAAAAATAATTTAATTACAAAGTACAGGCAAAATACACTTCCACGCTGAGAATCAATGCATGTTTAAGGCACATTGCAACCAGCTAACTGAAATAATTACCTGTGCAGACGTCTGCTGCAGTGTTGTGTGTGTTGGACTCTGAAGGGAAACAGAACTCTGACCAGATAACACAGCCTGGAAAAACATGTAATTAAATATAGATACAGTTTAGTGTAGCAACAAGATGTAAGAGGTCAAAAAAAAGGTTGGAAAAAAAAACCTAAGCTTTGAATCTGAACCTATTTTAAGAAGAATGCAAAGTTTCTCGTGAATAACAAAATTAAATTGCAAATGTAAAAGCAAATGTTTTGCAATATCATGCATATTTGTTTAAATAGACTGCTATATATATACTGTATATGTATATATATCAGTGCAAGACAAAACCTCTCAATTACTCTTACAAAGAACCAAAAAAAGGTTTTTTTTCTGTATGCGGTTCATAATAATAGCTGCTGAATTTAAATTCTCTTCATTTTCCTACCTGTTGGGAAGTCCCTGTGGGATCAGGCTGTGTGGCGGCAGGAACCAGAGGAGTTCCTGAACTTGGTTTAGGGGTGGGAGTCTGAACCTGCTGCTTAGAAACAGATTTATAGAAAAAGACCAAAGAACAAAGAGGAAGAGATCCAATGTGGCAGATGGGGAAAAGATGGAGGGTGTAGATGGGAAAGCAGGAGATTGAGGACAAGAAAAAAAAAAAGGAACCAATCAGTACATGTTTGCAGATCTGAACCCAAACCAAGCATGAGTGCAAACACAAGACACTCCTTCTCCCTTATTTTCAAAATACACTCTCCTCTTGTGTATGCACACATGCATAGAGACACCAAATGTACACTAAACCATCCAGAGACGGGTATATGCACACCAACATTTGCTGGATGGAAATATAGCAACGGTACAGGCACATTACTGGGGTTAGGCAGGGTGTAAGTAGGACACGTCACATGCAGGTAAGACCCTAAGTGATTGGCAGTGAAAATAACTATTACATAATGTCGTGATAGTGAATTCTAGTATAGTGGCTGGAATATAAAAAACTGAATATTGAACTAAAGAGTCAAAGCAATATTTGCTGTATGAGCTTCCTTGTTCCACTTTTACTGATTAAGGAACGTTTTAGCGGTGGGAAAAAAAAAAAAAATCTCATTTGAGCTCACTCCTTCAATTTTGAGCCTCAACCTTGGTGGATCTCCAATAATTGTGCATAAACAGAAGATACAGTTGCAGTTGGTGGTTTACAAAGACGCATCATGGACAGTAATATTCTAGTAATGTTGTGATTTTATGTTATTTGTTCTTCTTTCAGAGGGGAATGATGGTGCAGCAAAGAATTTCAATGACTTCAACAAAAAAAACGAACTCAGTGAACAATACCATATATATATATATATATATATATATATATATATATATATATATATATATATATATATATATATAGGTATTTAATGTAATCCATTTTAAACCCAGTTTTCATGTGCATTTGAGATAATTGAAAATCCAAACTAAATATAAATATGTCAACCAGATAGTTTTTTTGAATTTGCAGTCTGATCATTCCACTCTTGGAAAAAATTTACAGTTTGAATCTTTAAAAGCCTCAAATTAAAGTAACATTTATGTCCATGATGAGCGTATGTAAAATTACTACTAAAACTGCACTCTCACCAAGTTTCTCCCATAATCTAAAGGATTACAGGGCAGCATCTCACACAACCTTTGGATGACTGAACCCTTAGAAGGCTGTGGGCAACTCTGTACCTGTCATAAAGCTCCCCTTCACACAGTCTGCTGAAAGCTTTTGGCAGGTATAGCATGTTGCACCACACACACACACACACACACACACACCTACCCTTCTTTTAACAACACAGGCAGCAAAACATAGAGGAGGTTCACGTCACAAATTTAATTGATAAATTTATATATATATGTATTTTTTAAAATTAGGATGAATGGCAGGGAAACTAATTATGAATGAATGATAGGAAAATGCAGAAATTAAAAGTGGCTGAAAGCAAATGCAAAAAGATATTGCTGGCATTGTAAACACCAGCATTCTAAGAGTTTGACACATTTTAATTAATCACTGAAGTCTACAACAACATAAAAAAATAAAAACCTTCTTCGAGTTACAACAGAAAATTGACACAAACATAAAACGGGTTTCTACACGGTTTCACTGCTTAGTGTCCAAACCCCCTTGCTTTTGTTGTATGTCTCTGTGTGTTTGCCCATACAAACCAGCAAAGTCTTGCATATTATTGTGACTATTATCATTTTTTTAGTTTTATTTAAATCTTAGATTTCAATAAATTAGCCGTTTTCAGATAGTTTGAGTGACTTATATTTTGAAGGTCAAGCCAACTTTGGATTTGTACGATCAACGTTTAAGTATACAGCACAATCAGTATACCTATACAAACACACATTTATCCATATACATTCATATATGAACATACAGACAAAATATTACTTACTTATACGACAAAGTAAACAAATAAAGCAACAAAGGCACAGAAAAGAGGGGGCTTGGATCGTTTCTAAAGCTTATACACCAGAGAGGGTCTCAAACACAACTTCTAAATTACATATAACCAGTAATAATGACTCTTCTAATGGACATGAAACAATGTGATCCAGGTCAAAACTTCTCCTATTAAGCCCTAACTGAACTGTATTAGATTAAAATCACGCTCTTCATCGGCAATGCTTTACACACGATCACCGAGTGAAGGAACGGTGAGCTTGTCGTTATAATGGTAGTGTTGTGAGACTCTCTCTGTGGTGCTGATATTTGACTGTAGGGGGTTAAAATCACAACAAGACTACAGGATGAATAATAAGCATCAGCTGGGGAGAGCCGGAGTCAGCAGGGGGTCTATGACTGCCTCTGGGTCAGATTGCTAATATAATTTGATTGAAAAGCACTAAGATTTGACATCCTCCTGTTTTAGGCACTCCCAACAATCTCATGGGCAAAACAAAAAATAAATATCCATTTAATAGTTTTAAAAACACTGATGTAAATCAGGTAAAAATATTTATGATAGAAACCAAAAGAAAATAAATACAGGGTTCCAACAAATCTTACATTTAACACATTTTTTCAGACTCAAATGTCAAGATTGTTGAAGGAGTTCTTAGAACATCCTCCACTTCAAGTTGATCTTAAAAGCGTACACACTTCTGTGAAATTGCAAGTTTTTGAGATCATGATTTAAGCCTTTTTCGACATTTAACTGTGACATAAATTCAATTGAAAAACAAAGAGGGGCAAAAATGTCAAATTAATGCAATAAAGTGGTTGCAGAAGCGTTGCACACCCTCAAATACTTTGTTTAAATTAACCCTTTGACTGTCAACTCCAGTGACTGTGAAAATGAAACTGAAATCAAGCAAAATTAGTCCAAGTAGGATTTTCCTCATATTTGTATTTACCATAGACAATAACACAAAGAGCTGCAGAAGTATTGGTTGTGATTTTATGTACGATTTGGTTGAAGATGGATGTAATTTCTTCCCCCCCAAAAAATAATAATAACAATGATAAACATTTAGACCTGTATAAATAAAAAAATGAGAACATGCAGTATGTAAAAATGTGCATTCAGATTGCTGTGGCACATTATTCTTTTTATATTTCTCACCTCCTAAATTTGTTTTTCAGAAAAATTGGTGTTCAAGGTAAAAGAGAAATCAATTCATTATGGTCTTGCTTTCTTAATGTTACAAAAACTGGCATATTAACAGAAATGTTCACACTTTTGAGAGCCACTCTAGATTGTTCAGGTTACAGTTTCTTGCCGTTATGTTCTTTATAAAAATGCAAAAATCTGTAATTTAATATTGTATAAAATACAGAAAGTTATTTTTGTAATGACTGTAGGAACCCTGTAAGAAAAGAAATCATCCCAGTTCTGAAAAAACGATAACTGAATGATTTCCTTTAGCAACTGACCCAGAGGTATACAAGGGTTTCTGAGGTCTGAACTCTGTACCAGAGGGGGAATAGCAGCCTGCAATGACTCCTGCTGGGCTGCATTGTGCTGGGCTTCCTGCCGGGGCCAGGGACTCTGCAGAGACTCCGGCTGAGCTGACGACGCGCCGCCAGGTGGGAGTTCAGACGACGGGGTAGGAGGGAAAAAGTTCTGGACTGAAGGCGGATGACCCTGGGGTTCTTGGAGAAGGGCTCCCCCCGAGGAATTGTAGTGTGCGGAAGAGGAGGGCCGAGGGATTGTCTGAGCGGCCGACGAGTCGAACTGAGCGGGGAGATTTGGGGGAGGAGGCGACTGAAACTCTCCTGCATCAGAGGAGGCCAGAGAGTCGCTGGACGGTTCAGGGCTTCGGTCCTTTGCGGTCAAACCGATGTGGTGAAGGAGGAGATTTCCTGGAGGCAAAGGAAGCTCTGGACTGATGTAGGCATAGAGCTCCTCTGTTACCGGCTGAAGTCGGTTGTAGGTACCCGAACCACCCGACCCCGTCCCAGAGCTGTCCTCCAGAGGGAGGTCCATGGAGCTGCGGCGAGCTCTGTAAATCCTGGACGCCAGCAGGTTTGGGTCTGCAGCGGCGGCCGCAGCGGCTGCAGCTAGATGAAACTCAAAAACACTTCCAGCAGGCGGTGCATCGGCCATTACTGGAGGTGCAGAAATGGGGAAGGGGGATGAGGACGCATGCTGTGGAGGAAAGCAACCCTCGGACGACGAAGAAGAGATTGAACCACTGGAGGAAGGAGCCATGGGGGGCAGCGTCGGAGGTATTGGGCTGTGTGCGCTTATTCTCTGCATGATCTGTGGGTGGATGAACCCTGGTTGAGGTGGAGGACCAGGATCAAAGCCCAAGCCCGCTGCTGCAGCTGCTGCTTGCCTCTGATGATGGAAACTCAGGTGACCCAGCTGGTGGGCAGTCATCGGATACCCCGCATACGCCATTGCTTCGTAATGGTCCAACAAAGCGGCTTGATTAAGACTCAGCCGCCTCACTGCTTCCTCATGTTCCGCTTTCATGTCCTTATAGCCATACAGAGTCGGCTCGGATTGCCCCGGGAAATGCAGAGAATCGCCAGGGCCGAGTCTCTGAGCCGCTGCTGCAAAGCCAGGATTCACCATAAAGAGAGACGGACCCTCAACAGTTTCCATCCCAGAAAATGGGTGCAGGGTGCTCCCGTAGCGAGGGTATGCGGGCTGGAAGTGCCGCGTATGCGCCTCCAGAATGGAGGTGCTTTTACGTCTCTGGGTGTTGTAGCCCTTCGGAGGGCCAGTGGGAGGAGGAGAGAAGGAAACGGGGCGCTCGGGGATGGCGGGGAAGAAAATAGCCGGAGGCTCCGGGAAAGTTGGGACTCCTCCGGCCGAGCTCGCTCCTCCACCGAAGGGGTGTGGCATTGAATGCTGCTGCGACAACGAGATACAATCGATTTGAGAATGAAGTTCAGGCGAATCACAGAGAGAACCACAGAAAAGACCAGAAATGAAATGGGGCAAGAAAAAGTTGAAATTTCAAATAAACAGAATAAAAAACAAACAAATACATCCATCCAGCAGAACACAAGGAAGCTGAGTTCGGTGGCAGCAAAGTTTACTCAAAAAGTATATAAAAAAAAGTCGGCAGGTGTGGCGCAGATTTAAAGCCAGTAACAGTAGATGGATCACAGCTGCAGCACAAAGACAGGCAGGCCAAAAAATAAACCCAAGATAAGAAAAGACACAGAAACTCACAGTTGGAAAGAAAGTGGAGAAGGCAAGAGGAAACGCCAGAAAGGCTCTAAGCGTGGCAAAAGTCCAGATGCATCTTCAGTCAGATAAACTGTATTTATTACAGAATTAACCATCCATGAGGTAGTTAAAAATAAATTACAGAGTTTCGTTTACCCTTCAGTTGATCTAGAAGATTTTGGTTCTGACTGTAGATGCACCTCATCTCTGTACCATGGAGCATGATCATGGCTCACGACTGTCTCTGTTCAATGTGAACACATGAGGGTCAAGTTGAGAGAGAGAGAGAGTCTAAGAGAGATAACCGTCTCAGTGGAGATCCCACCCTGGATGTTTGGGATGTTTCTCAGCTCAGACACATTTTAGTCTTTATACTGAAATTACCTGAAGCTCAGAGAAGTTAACTAAATGCTTCACTGTTAATAATAATTTAGTTCTCAATTTGAACAAAGCTAAAAGAAGAATAAAACTTTTAGCTTTGATGTCAGATGTCATGTCAGAGGAAAATAAACTAAGAAAGCGTAAAGATCAAACTCTTATTTTACAAAACAAATACTGATATGGCCTTGTTTCTGATATTTCTATTGTTTGCTTTACTCCTTTCTGTTGAACAAAAAAATCCAGTTTTTAAATTATTATTATGAAAAATCAATAGATTAAGATTTTCTTTTCAAATATTTGTTGAATGTTGTAGCACCTATCTAGGCACCCTGGATAAAAACTGTTTATGTCAGTGATTTAATGCGTTACAACTCCCTTACTTCGTCATTTCACATCATTGGTGATTTCTCTTCAGGATATTACTGACAGAAAATGTATGCATCTGGACGAGTGTGTGTGTGTGTGTGTGTGTGTGTGTGTGTGTGTGTGTGTGTAGAGCCAAAAAACATGGAAAACACCAGCTACTTTTAGTGTTGCACTAAAACATGCAGAGCAGGAAAGTCCCAGGACCAGAGACGTCAAACACAAAAACTGATGCCAAGATCTTCTTAAAGTGCAAATTTAAATGCATCTTGTTAAATTATTATTATTATTATTTTGCTAATTTAGCATTACACTATAAGCTTTCTAGTTGTTGCAATGGCTAAACTGAAAGAAATTGTGAATAGACACCAATACTATTCTTACAAAACTACAAACTATGACAGGCATATTTGCTTCCTTAACTAACTTCTAACAAAAACAGAAAAAAATTTCTCATCTTTTTCTCTCTCTTCCCTCTTTGACTCTACCCACCACTGGGGGGGCTTACACATGAGAACCTACAGGGGTGGAGAACAGGGCAGGCAGACTGGCCCTCCGCTGCCTGGCCCTGGGCTGGGAGGAGCCCGAGTGCAGGGGCAGCACCGTCTCCAGGGCCTTGGAGAGGCGGCCAGCGAATGTGTCCCTCTCAGAAGCGAGAGGTGCGCAGGGGGAGGCGGTGGAGGTGTGGGAGGACAGGTCTGGAGGAGGCGTGGCGGCCTGTTTCGGAGGAACGGCCAGGGATGAAGGAGCGTGGGAAAAGGAGTACGAAGAAGGGGGGACGCAAATAGACATGCTACGGCTTCGACGGCCGTGTGACGCAGGCTGCAGGCCGGGAGAGGGGATGGAAGAAGGTGAGATTAACATGGAAAATTAAAACAAAACAAAAACTTCAAGAGAACACAAGAGTAACCGGATGAACCAAGGGAAAAACATAACTGAAAAAAAAATAATGCAGGTTAACATTTGTTAAATATACATTCTGCGGAAATCACAATGATCTCCCTGTTTATCTGTTAAATGTAGAAGGAGATTATCACAAGAGGAACAATTTTCTGAGTCTTCAACTTCAACAAAACTTTTCTTATTGGAGAAATGGACTCAACAATTATATCAAAATACAAAGATGGCATGAATTAAACTTTAACCAACTCAGTGACAGCAAATGAAAGACAGATTTTAAACAGAAGAAAAAAAACATCTAAAAGTTTGTAGAAAATAAAGCAACCAAGAATGAAAGCTGAGAATTAAAAATTCCCTATCATGATGATTACATTAGTCCACAGGCTCCATAAAGACATGTTTGATGGTGAAATAAGGCGTCTTATTCAATCAATCTGTAAACTCAAGAACTACGTCAGAGCGATTCTTGCTTTTCTTCTTTTTTCTTCTATAAATCAGAGCAGATCCAAGGCTGATCAGAGGTTTAATGTAGCTCATAATCCATTAGCTACTCTGACAGAGACATTAAGAAAGGAACTGAACTCATCTGCATCATTGTTGCTTCTAACTGAACCAGGAGATGATAATAATAATAATGAAAAATAATATCTAAATGTGGAAATGACGCTGCATTGGGATCCTAACCATAGAGTGGAAATAAACTCCATAATTACACATAAAACATTTCCTGCTGGAAGTTGTGCATGACTGTAAATGGAAGACATAATGCATGGTTTTCAAAAATGTTCACCTTCAAAAATCTAAAAAAACGTGAGTTTATTTTCAGTCTCCTTGAATTAAAACCTTTGTAGAACAACCTTTTGCTGCAACTCCTGGTCATTTGAGGAGTTCAGACTCACCAGTTTTTCTTATTTAGAGCTGGAAATGTTTATTATGTTGGCCTAAATAGCTCACGCTCAGTCTGACTGGTGAAAGATATTCTGTGAGGATCAATCAGCTCTCAACTCTGACTGGGTAAATTAAAGGAGGCTAAATAAGATTGCATGGTATACTTTTCATATTCCTATATGTAAACAAAGCTGAAAAACCAATTATCTTCTTCCCACTTCACACGCGTGTGCTACTTAGCGCTGATCTTAGAATTCAAATAAAATACACAGAGGTGTGTTTTTGTATCATTACAAAATGTAAAAAATGGTGCCGATGTAAACAAAACAATTTCTCAACATTTTATCCAAGAATGTGTAACAATAGGTGGGCGAACAACTAAATTCACATGTAAATGAGTGAAAACTGTGTTGAAATGTCTACATATTTTGTTGGATATCATGGAGAGTTCAAGAAGGAAAGAAGTGGTTGATCAGAAAGCAGGATTGTGGAAAAGAGGGATGCAGGAAGAAAGAGTGACTGACTCCTGAACCAAAAGCAAATGGCCTGATCAGCTGGTTGCCTGGATAACAAAGCAAATAACCGGCTTAATGTCTGACTATTAGACGAAACCTCTGACTGCATTACCTGACTGATGGATTAAATGCGGAAATTCTAACAAACTTTGTTTTCCTGTTTAAATTAGATTAAAGATTGTAAATTGCACGTCTTGGTGGACCAGTGAACAAACGCTGCTTTTTGAGGTCTATAAAGTTATTGGTGCAACAAAAGAAAACTATCCACATTCCCACTCCAAAACACTGCAAACTGTCATTCCAGCTCACTCCAAAACACCCAGAGCGCTCACTTCAAACAGATGAGTCGTTTCTATCACGTCTGTGAGCAGAGAGTCGCCTCGCCGACGTGACGTGACCGCCGTGAGGCATTTACAGGACGCCGTTACTTACCATCGGCTGCGGTGGTTGAGAGTAGCCTGGATGTTGATGCGAGGCAACAGTGGGGGTTTGGGGGAAAGGGGTCTGGGGTTGGGAGGGGGGCTGGGAGGTCGGGGGGCAGCTGTAAGACATGGTCAGCTGACCCAGTTGGGGGGAGTCGGAGGAGAAAACCGAGGAGCCCTGTCCGCTGTCCAAACCGCCTTCAGCTAAAAGTCAGAGAGACATGGAGGAAATCTCCTGTTATTCTGCTGCAGCTGTAAGTCAAATACAAAAAGTTAGGAGTCAGATGTGGGATGTTTTCTGATTAAACTTGGATGACTTCACTTGGCCTAAAGTCACTTAAACAATGGGAAACCACTGTGGATTCAACATGCATATAATTTTATCAGCAAGCTGTCTATAATTTAATATATCACAAATTGAACCCTATTAAAATTTTTCTTGTAATTAAACCCAGCTTGTTTTTTTTTATAAATCTAATTTTCATTTAAGTATTCATTAATCTTAGCAAATATAAATTAAAGACAAAGGTAAACTAGGTTTGTAAAACAGTTCCCAGTCTTACATGTGTGAGCGAGGCCCGTCTGCTGATGGTGAAGTTGTTCTGCCTCCGTTTCTTCTGTCTTCGACTAGAAACACAAACACAAGCTACAGTCAAGTATGGAAACATTCAATGACTGCTGACCGCCTTGTGAAAGATGTGTGAAACACTAAAATTATTCTCACATAATCTCATATGAAAACATTTCTGAAGTATCCAACCTTTAATTTCTTTGCATTTATTGACGACATATATCAAGGGCATATGTTCTGTTAGCTACTGGCTAATGGAAAGTTATTGGCCATTAGGCCACCATTATTTACGGTGGAGGATTTGACTAACGGGCCTGTTAGTCAATTTTGGAAACAAGTACAAATTAAGCCCCAAAGACAAATTTTATTGACATTATGTTATTTACTTATAGCCTTTGAAACGTTTAAATTTTAAGATTGGATGAGTTTATGTGTTTTTGTGCCCCGAATCCACATATAGTAGTTCATAGACAATGAATCTCAGATTGAACAGGCAAGCATCATAAGTGAAATGGGACTTTTAAATACAGACTCTAACGAACAAAACCTATTATTTCCTATAATTCAAACTGGGTTAAAACAATTTTTTGAAACCATCTTATCTGAAGGCACCACTCCAACAAACCTGGGTGTGTGGAGCTTTGAAAGCCTCTTGTTGCCGTTTCTCAGCCTCCAGCTTCCTCTTCTCCTGTTCTTCCCGCACTAGCTGCCTCTGTTCTCTCTTCTTTCGGATCAGAGACACGCGGTCCTTGATCGCCTTGGCCATGGTTTTGTGGTCACCCTCGGCAACATAGCCAGACTCAACCTGGGAGAAGACACAGGTGATTTTCATCATGCATATTTTGCATCTTGAGTCATATTTTTTCTCCCTTTAAAGGTAGACATACCATTTCCTGCGCCACATCTTCAGGTACGTCTCTGTTGAGGTCAAAGGAGAATTCGATGGCTTCGTTTTCTTTATATTTGCCTATAAAGATGTGAAATGGTGCTGCTCAGTTAATAACTCTAAGGCCTCTAAGGAAAGCTCCTACACATAGATATTATGACTAAGCTTTATGTGTTTCCATATTTTTGCCTTTGAGCTTCTTGACGTCTTCTATCCTGAGCCAAAGTTTGATAGCAATCATCTCCCCATCGTCCTCCTCCGCAAGTTCAACCCTGACCCCCGTCTCCTCCTGGAAGAACGCGTGGTTCAGCAGGGTCTTTATGGCATATCTGGAAACACAAGATTAAAACATAAAGCTATTTAAAATCTACTAGTTTGATAAAGATAATGCCTGTTTATGTAAAAGAGAATGTGTCAGTCAGTTAAGAACATTAAGCAGAAAGCAGCAGGTTATTTCTGTTTCATCAAAATTAGAAACCACTCAAAGAGAATGAAAGCATGGAGAACGGGACAAAAAAAACCCTCCACAAGAAATAAATAAAATTTCAGCAAGCACATGTCAAGAAAATAAATCCATACTTGGAGGAAGTTTTTGTCCTTGTGACTCACCTCTCATCTTTGTTTGTTCTTATACAGCCCTCTATAATTTCCTTCACCTCAGGAATGGCCACCTTGTCAAAACTCGCAGGCTTTACTCCCTGCACACACACACACACACACAAAATAGAAGAGCAATGAAAGCAAAGAAGCTTTCAGAAACATTAACACGGGGAGAAAAAGAAGTGAAGTACAGCTTTGTTCTTTCCCAGGGTCAAATTTACTGCGACCTTTCCCGCAATTTGATATACATGTGGGGAGAATTAAAGTTCTTCATCTTCATATCAAATGTGAAGTTATTTAGTTTTTCATCTCTGGACATAATGTTTCTTTTTGTCCATAACTTTAATGTAATGTAGGTTTTTAGCTTTGAACATCTAATTCTTGTTACCAACATGTTTAACTGAGTCAGCTAATTGAATTCGGTGTTCAGGTTAAATATTTCTTGATCAGGTGACCTGTGGTGTCAGAGACTAGCTGGTAAAAGTTTGACCCCAGGACAAATTCCACATAAAGTCGGCTGAACAGGAAAATAATGAACCACGGGCCCCACAAAAGCAATTAAGAAGTCAAGAACCAAATTTGAGATGTAACACTGACGGGCATAATCAGCAGGGCTTCAGTTCAGAGGTTGGGGACCAAATAAAACAGCTGGGGCTGAACAGTAATAAACAATATTATGGCTTCCTGGGTAGAGAAAAAAAATTAAAGCCCAGAATGTAAAATAAAAAAGAAAATAGAACAAAATCTAAAATATAAGTTTAAGAAATGGTTGAAATTTAAGAGACAAAAAGGAAAAGAAAAAAAAGAGACAGAAAACAAATAAAACAATTGATAATAGAGGATTATGTAGTTAAACTTTGTACTGCTGAATAGAAGAAACAATTATATCATCATTTTTTATATGTCTGGAAACATTTAAAACACTCAAAATTTATTATAACCTGTAAATGTTTTACATTTCACTTCATTTGACCTTACTAACCATATTGATGCACCTCTAGGAACATAGTCAGTTTTATAAATTACCTGAACATTACTTTAAAATCCACTGATGAGTAAGTAAGAGTTAAAAAAAATAAATAAAGCATAACCATCTAAAATTAACGCTGAAGCTACTTTCCATATGAAAACCTTAAGAGAAAAGTAAATAGGACATTAAATGCATTCAATTTAATATTTTTTTCTAGACTATTATTACTCTTTTTATTCATAAATAAATTATTTAAATCAACATAACTGGGAATCAGGCGCACACGTCAAGTATCAGAAATTATTAATGATGTAACAAAAGTCAAATTCTTAAAAACTCTCAAACAATAAAGCAAAAATCTATGCAAGGGTGGACAACTTCAAAATTAGTCAAAATAGCAACTTACCAATTAAGTTGTTAAAGAAGTAAATGGAAATAAAAAAAAAAAACTCAACAAGTTGATGAAGACAAAGTTGGAATCACTCAACCTTCAAACCAGAAAATATTCATCCTTCACCTTTTTCTTTTCTTTCATAGCATGTTGCCTTCCGGCTGCTTCACCATGAAATAACAACCCCCCCATCTCTGTGTGCCACAAAATCTCTCTCTCTCACACACACACACACCACTGGGAAGCCAAACAAAGTTAGGACTGATGGACGATGTAATGGCATTAAGTCTGGAATAAGAAGGGAGGGATTTTAGTTAAATAAGGCTAATTGGAAGGAAGGAATGTTCAGCAAGGAGAAGGAATAAATCACAAAAACACAGTTTGGTCAGATATAAAAAGATGATAAGCCATAAAAAGCATACAATACAATCATTTGGTTTCTTAGACAAAATATAAACTCTCAGAAAATTGAAAAACAACCAGAAAACTATTTCAACTTTGCTACCTAAAAAACAACAACAACATATAATGCTAGCGTCTTGAACATAAATGTATCCTAAAATTAATATTGTTCTCTCATATATTTCATGTTAGTCATACAAAGAAAAAAAGCAAATAACTATAAAACACAAAAATGTAGTTTGTACAATAAGCTAGCTAGTGTTTGCAAGCTGTACTGCTGGGTAATAAAATTATTAGCCTTTAGCCTTTACTTGCTTCCCCTCAACGACTAAAAGATAACTGAACGTATAAATGAATTAAAAAAGCAGCATGAAAATAAGGTTTACTTGTTCACAACCTGCATGAAATGTTGGTTATTTTTTTTAACAAACTCCCAGCAGATACAAAAACAAAAGCTATTGTTACTCGCTGGTGATGGACTGAAAAAGTCACACATAAATATAAATTAGGTAAAGACCTTCTGCTGGTTGCTTCAAGCAAGACAAGGCACCAATTTACAAAACTCAAATCGTCTTAAACTGCTATTTTGAACATGACTTCAACGGTCTCCACAGCAATCGGAGATATGGACGTAAAAAAAGATAATAAATCTACTTCAACTGCGGGATCCTGTCAATATGAATCAAAATCTCTGAGGAAACATTTAGGTACCTTTTTGAATTTAAGGAAAACGTTTTTAAACAACAACCTGATTTCAACACCAGATTTCAGTTTTATACAATAAATGCTCTCTGAGGGAAGTGGGAAATGTAAGGGTGAAAAAGTAAGAAAAATGTGGCTTAATCACAAGAGATAGTCAAAATAAGATCATATGTGTTATTATTTATGTCTACCTTATATCAGCAGTAACCAATGTTACCACAGAAACAATCCATTTCATTTTACCTTGCCATCCTATCTTTTTCAAAGTTTTCTGATTTGTTTTGAACTACAAGATGCAATTGTCCTATCCTTCTTCAATTCTCCACTTATCCTTCACAACTGCGTTAATTATTTGTGGCAGCAGTGCAGCACTCCTCTTGTTAGGTTATAGATTGCTCTAACTGAAGGCATCTCTTTGTTAGAAGGACAATTATATAACCGCCTGGATAAACGCCAAAAGACAATTTTTAGACAGTAGATATAATGTCCTCTGATTTGAAGTGGGGGGAGAAGGGTGTGGGTCGTATGTGAGGCTGAGGAAGAGCTTTGAGGAGACGTACAGTTAAACATGCTGTTGGCTGCATTATTCTGTAGGACATTTTCTATAAAAGATGCAAAATATTAGATAAAAGAACAGAAAATGTGGAGCAGTTATGAATAAAAAGAATTCGAGATGCAGGACAAAGTATGGACAGGTTGCCAGTCCGGAGAAACCCTGAGATTGTATCATAAACATGAACATTTCCAAATAGTGCTGCTAACAAAATGCAAAACTCCTTGGGCAACCAAACCCTCAAGAAAATCATCAACAACCTAAAGTATTTCTTTTGCTAACCTTTGGATAACCCCAAGAAATGAAGGGAAGCTGGTGATCAGGCGGCCTATGGCGATCACAAGGTGTCGTCACACACAGACGGCAATACATTTTCAAAACTAAAGTCGGCTGTTTGGGATTCGTGTTTTGCAAAATGCTGTGTTGATTAAAGTATATGAGATCTGTCTGCTAGGAAGATATTAAGCAAACGCTTCCACACAAACAGCTGAGTTATCCCAGTGCTGGGGTCACAGTAATAACTTAATAAGGTTTCAGTGAACTCATGACAAATTGAAAGTGAGGTAAAAAGAACAGGAAGGCAAAAATGATTTGGGGCTGGAAGCCACACGTCAGATCTAAAACCACACCGTCTGAATTTATTCTGCTCATGTAGCGTCTTAAATCAAACTGAGAAGGAAGGGGCGGCGGAGGGGACACCGGGACAAGGGACGGGTTCTGTTTTCTCAAAGCACCACAGGTAATCTAAATCTGAATCTTTTCAATTTAAATGTGCAAGCAAAACAGAAGCGGTGGGAACAGCAAGGACCAAATCAAACGGTTTCTGAAATTAAACTTTGAAATGATCAGAATATATTTTGAAAGGAGGGCAACAAATAGTTGCTCTTAGATATTTTTAACAAATTACATAAATAGTAATTGATGTAAACTTTATTTAAAGTTATCCAATTAAATAAAAACATTGAACATTTAAAGAAACATTGCCTTTGTTCTCATGTAATGAAATCAAATAACTTTTATTTAATATGGTTTTGTAAGCACAGCAAATAAAATATAGAATTTATTGAAGGAGCTCAATATTTTGAAACTCATCTTATTGATTCATTACACACACAGTGAAATATCTCAAATATCTCCCTTTATTTCTTAAAATTAAACCTTAAATTCAAATGTGTCAGAAGATTGGAGTAGATAAGATCAATAAGATGAACAGTTGGTGTATTGATCAAAGACAGATGGACTATTGAACAGATGAACAGAGGGAGAAATTGAATACCGAGTTATATCAGAGTTTCAGAGTTGGTTGGACAGAGGAAATGATGATCAATGGATGGATGGATTTTTAGAAATGCAAGTATTTTCCGTACAAACTACACAAAAACCCATTTAAGCTAAAAAAATATGGCAGAAATAGAAGAGTAAATAAAATAAACTCAAACAGTGAGGTCCAAATCTTTCATTTGACGCTGTTGTGACCCGACATGATCACCTTCCATGTTGTTGCAACTTTCTTTTTTTTAAGTCTATTTTGCAAAACGAACAAAATAGAGTTGCAGTGAGAGGGAAGAGTGCATGGAAGGACTAATCAGAGCAAAAAACAGCATCATATGACTGAAACTCCTGAAGCTCATGCCAAATTTATTAATACAGGCAGTAAACAAGTGCGGAGGGGAAACAGCGGACACAGGACGGAGATATGAGACGAAAAGACAAACAAGACTTTCGGCTCCGACCTGTAAGTGCAGCAAAACTCTTGACGGAGGAGCTCAGAGGAAGCAGAGACTTACACTTGTTACCCGTCTGTAGATCTGCGCCGCATTCTGGCATTCTGAGTAGGGATACTCAGAGGTGGCCATCTCCAGCATGCACATCCCGAAGGCGTAGACATCTACGGATTCATCATACTTCTCCTCATACATCTCAGGAGCCATAAACTCAGGGGTACCTTTCAAAAGACACAAAAAACAGGCAGAACTTTAAATGTCTGAATCGCCACAATATTTCTTAAAATATCCCAGGAAACCGCTCGCACTCCTGACAGTCAAATTCAGGTCGTAAAATGTAATTTAGAAAAACATGCAGCAAACCACAAAGTTGTACGTGGTCTCTGTAATTACTACAAACAATTTGTGAACCTCGCTTAAAGGTAGAGGAGGAAGGAGAAGGAATTCGGAGCCATCACGAAGAAAATACCTGTGGTCAGCTACATGGCTATTCAACTGAAAACAAGCCAGGTTTTTATTTTCTTTATGTGTGCAGCCATTACATCCTCAGACAGCCTAACCCCCGACATACCAGCGGACACGCTGAAGGTACTTTCCAAATAACTGCGGCTCACGTTAACAACTAGCAATAAAGTTAATGTGAGCGTGTAGATGTTTGCATTTCAAGTAGGTATTACTCCTGCAAAGTATACAGGCTGTTTCCCTTTAAAACTTCGGCTGTTGTTCTGCGGGCCGAATGTTTTTCTCACCTATGACACTTTTGGCGAAGGAGGCCCTCTTCAGCGTGGCCAGTCCCAGGTCTCCGATCTTCACAGAGCCCGTGGGACCCGTGATGAAGATGTTGTCGCACTTCAGGTCCCGGTGGATGATGGGTGGGGCTCTGGTGTGCAGGAAGTGGAGACCTTTAAGGATCTGCCGGCACCATGAGCGCAGGACCTTGATTTTCATCACCTTAAAGCGCTTTAGGTATCTGAAACGGGGGTGGAGAGAGAAATTAGAAATAGTGTTGCGCTCTGTTGAACACAAAGAGGAAGCAAGATGCTTAAAATGACACCAATCTGTCTCTTCTGTGGGCTGAAATCCAAATTTAACCTCAACTGTAGACGGTTAAATCACAGCTTGATGGTTTTTATTTATATTTTTTGGAGAATCTGTATTCAAGCAGCCAAAAATAAATAAATAATTTTTTTGAGGGCGACACTGACAGGAAAATTAATGAGTCCAAATCAAGGTTTGGCATTGCAGACAAAGACAGGGGAGCAGACGGAAAGGGCACAACACATTAGATAAAATATAACTGTTTGCTTTTGGCAGACAGTCCAGGCCTGAGCAGCTCATTATAAATTATCCCATCATTGTGCACAAACTCAAAATTAGAATGGCCATTATTGAAATTAATTCCCCTGCCTGTAAAATTAGAGGCAGCCTAAAATACCACTCAATTAAGACATACAAATACAAAATATTCTCGTGAAAGTTTTCCATTATGGCAAGACTTTCAATACAGAACATAAAGAAAGCAAAGACAGGCAGAGAGGCATTGATGAAAGAAAGATGTGCACTTTTAAAACTCTTAAAATAACAGAAGCACATTCCTTTCCCTATTTTTCTTGACTGCATAATGAGTCTGGATTCAAGAGTGTAAGCTGAAAAGTAAAAGCTCTTTTTTTCTTTTGAGGTCGAACAAAGAAAGAAACTGATTAAGCGATACATTTCGAGCTCCTAAAAGGAAAAGGATCCAAACATCGTCTCTATAAAAAATAAAATGTTCATCATTCTGATGTAACAGCAGAAGACATTTAGACCCACATCGTCAGAAATGCTCCTAATTTGGTTTTAAGCAGTGCAGGTTCAATCTCACAGCATTCATTGCATCTTATCAAACAAGACAAGCAATTCCCGTGCTGCTTATTCCAAACCCATTAAATCGTGATGACTGAGAACAACAAGCAATAATTTACTGTGCACTTGCTGCATTTTTAATCTTAAAGCAATTTAGACCGGTTCGTTACTTCTACACACTTATTCCTGTTTGGTACGTGAACGTTTGGAGCCTCTCCCAGCACACACCTTGCGGTAAACAGGGAGACACCCACTGAGAGGCCGCCAAGTGATTTTTAGAGCCAACACAGATCCACACCTGCGGGTGTTTTAAAACGTGCCACTCCACCTGCTTCGCATGGCTCTGGAAAGAGGGAGGAAACCCGACGACAGCACAGGAGAGACTCAACCTTAAAACGGAAACGTTTTTAATTTTAGTAAGTCAACTGAAATGTTTACAGTGCATTGCTACTGTTTCTATTAAAGAGTTGTAACAAGAAATGACCCATCGGTTTTCAGCCATGTCTGTTCGTCAGCATTTAAATTCAGGTTTCTTACAGTTTTCCAAAAGAAGGATTTGAAATAGTGCAGAGAAGCAACTTCTGATCAGCTCGTTTGCTTAAATGACCTTATTAAACAGCAATTACAATATAAAGAATACTGTGATTTACAGTGATTATATTTGTTAAAGTAACTTCTGCATCTTAAACTAATCTTCTCTTTGATCTGTTTAGGTCATTCCCAGTTCAGGCTTAATCCGTTCCCTTTCCTTATGCTAAAAAAAAACAAAAAACCTCTAGGAAAGAGCTGCTGACAGCCTCCAGCTGCAAATCTGTCCAAGCTGATGAGAGACGGCCTAAAAATCACAAGCTGGTCCAACACGGCCAACAAACATCTCAGCTTGTTGAGCGCAAACACAAACACCAGCTAAGATGTCACTGGTTCTATCAGCAAAACAAGTCATGAAATACATTTATAATTACTATCTGCAGTACAGTTTACGATTTTAATTCAAATATTACAAGAACTGTTCAGTTGAACATAACGTGGTGCTAAAGGGTATGGCATGAAATGGTGCCACATTAGAGAAATGACAAACTTTAAAAGTTAATGCTAGTTAAATATCCTGTCATGAACAGATCTAAGCTGACAGAAGTACGACTATGTCATGGCCAGAGATTAAGTTTAAACTGAAATGTCAAAACTAAATTTCCAACATAAAACAAAGCAATTATTTCCTCAGTAATGTCCAGTAAAATTCTTTAGTTTGTTGGAAGCACAAATACCCAATTGAATATAAATGTGTTTTATATTTTGTTTATAGGTCTGGGTATAGCATGGCAATAAAATTAAATTAAAGATGAATGATGAAAGATTTTACTATCAAACCAAAGACAATATTACTGTCAAGACAGAACCGTCTCTAACATGAACTATGTGGTTAGCATTGCTAACAACAGCCTGTATCTTCTGTCCTTTCTCTAATCTCTTTAAAATTCTTACTGACACTAAAAATACACATTCAGTTACAACTTTCACACTGAAGAGTGTGGTCACTGCAACATGGCAGTGACATGGTGTGGTGCGTTCACTGTCAAACGTAAAAATGTTTCAATTCCAGTGACCAAAGGATTCATTGATGGATCTCTACCTTACACAGATAACAGTGCAAATAAGCTAAAAGAGCATTTTTAGCTTATTTACTGCAACATGAGACTAAAATATGTAAAACAGATACATTTTTTGGCTTATTGTAAGTTGCTATATAAGTGATAAAATACTTTCATTGAATTCTTGAGTCATATTAATATTCACTAAACTAATGTGATGTTTAAGCCCAGAAAAGTGTGGTTAGTGTTTTACAGGAAGTGCTTTAAAAATCAAAGAATATGTTAAGAAATTATACTTAGCTTCAAGCGAACAGTCTTAATCTGTACCACAAAAAGTGGATCTGCCTTCTCTTCCTCATTTCATCTTTTATTTCCACTTCTCACATATCACGCAGAAAACATGACACCTCGTTTCCCCTCCGCCTCCCATCCCTTCACCCGTCTCCTCTGCTTTATTTCTGCCCCGTTCTGGAGTCAAAGCGGTGCTGACAGACGAGTTAAACCCTGTGGCACGCAGAGCTCTGAAGTGACACTGCTCAGCCTTTCTCCCACACAAAGTCGCTCAAACTCGCTCTTATTCCAGCACACAAATCCAAGTACGCAGATAAGTATGTCACCTTTAAGGCACTTTAGTAATATTTAATAAATAGCAAAAAAAAAGCAGGACAAACTTTTCTTACAAACACATCCACATGCGTTTGTAAGAAAACGCAGTGCATAAAGTTCCTTTCATGCACTGTAGCGGTGCTGGTCAGGATTTCCATATTTACCATCTTTCTCCCTCCGTATCAGGCCCCCCACCATCTCTCTTTCTTTTTCCACTGCCTCAGCACAGCACCTCTCCTTTCTGAGAACTCATCTGGACTGAAGCCGAACCCCTGCACAGCTTTCATCCTGTCCATAAACGCACCACCACACAGGCTGCAAGTTCTTGCAAAAACCTCAAAAACTGCTAGCTGCATACGGAAAATAAGTTTTAATCTTGATAATATCTTTTTACACTTTTTTTTTTTTACTCCTCCAGTCTTTTTGTGGGCTCTAGTGTCCCTTATACGAAAGTAGGCTGAGAGGAAGGGGGAAGACATGCGGACAAATGTCGCCGGGTCCGGGAGTCGAACCCGCGCCGGCCGCGTCGAGGACTCAAGGCCTCCAAATATGGGTCGCTCTCTCCCCTACGCCACCACGGCACGCCCGATTGGGGACTTTTTAAGCAAAACTGCAGAGGTTTCAGTGTAGTGCAAGTGGGAATGCATTCTGGTTTTATTATATATTAAATGACATGTTTACATTTAACAAGAAATGCAATGTTATGTCATCAAAAGCTGCAGAGAAAAAATGTGTTTAATAAATATGAGTTTGTAAATTCAAAATGGAGTAGATTGCATTCGTTCATAATGAAGTCTTCCAGCGGAGGGCGCCACTCTCCTGAAAAGTACTCTGACAAATACTTCTGCCTCCTCTGTTACAGGTGAGCCAGTGGTTTGTCACGTCCCCTTCTGTGCTTTTTCTCCAATTTACGCCAAGCATCTCTCCAAGATTCTTTCGTCTCCCTCCAACTGTAACAGTCTGGTTCTATAGCCGTGCTTTTCTACCCCCAGCACAGAGGAGCAACGCCAGGAATGAGAGGAATCTGCAGCAGAAGCAGCAGCTGGCAGGTGTGCTGACGGTGTCCCGTGATGCACCATGTGGCGCGAGCTTATTGCCTTTTTTTGTAACAATGACGTTCACAGATGCGCGTCTATTCTCATCAGCAGAGAGGCATTTGGTGATGGCATGTCTATTATTCACATTGAGTTTTGAGAACGGGGCAGGCGGAAACTGACAGATGTCAGTGGTGCTAATATACCAAACCTGTATATTGTAAAGTCTCTTCATTATCGCTCTTTTTTTCTTTATTCTTAGATAGGACACGTGTGTGCTAGAGTCGCTCTTTTTTTCTTCTGGGCAAAAACATTTACCAAAATTTGCCGAGCTGTAATACGTATATTTAAATACCGTAATGTTATTGGAACGATACGGTATATAAAGCAGAGGCGCGGAGACTGTTTAGCCAATCAGGACGCAGAACACAATGCACTGTGGAAAAAAACTGCACAAAAAAATCCGCGAAGCAGCGAGACCGTGAATGGTGACCCGATAGCGAGGGTTCACTGTATATGCTCAGAGGGAGGGAAGAAAACAACTGTACGCCATATATACAATGTATATATGGAAAAGATTAAGTCATTTTACAAAGCGTAAAGTGTAAAAGTGCATTGCAAAACACTTTTTAAGCTCCTGTACTCACGTTTTCAGCGTGCCAGATGTCATGAGCTCAGTGACGAGAACAATACATTTCTTTCCTTTGCACAAACCCTCCCAGGAGTCATAGAAGCGGACAATGTTAGGATGCTGGAGACCCTTCAACATCCCGGCTTCCTCTTTGAACCGCTGGCGCTCCGACTTGGACAGCTTACGGTCCTGTACACAGGACAGAGAGGGACACTTGGTAAAGAGGAGGCAAAGCAAATGATAAATACAAGCAATGCACGACGGAAATCTGATTGCCAGACTTTTTATGTCAAATCGGAGACATTAATATAGAGATTGCAATTACAATCAAATCCAGGGGAAGGAGGTTTTCACAGAGAAGAGATAATCAGCAGAGGTGAAGCTGACTTTCTACAAAATGAGTCAATTGGTTGAGCAAAAACAACATGGTTTTAATGCTCCATCTGAACAGAACAAAAAATTCAAAAACAGATCTAGAAATAATTCTCGCCTGTTCACATCAATGTGATCTTTTACCTTCAAGTCAATGAAGCCACAAACATCTATTAGAGGGAGTGTAGAAGTCCATCATCTCTGCCTCCTTCAGGCAGCAACATGTTGCTTAGATTGTTTATAGCAAACTGGTTTCTCAGGTTGAAATAAGTAGCCATTTCCTTTGCCAGATGTTATTTCATCATCATGATTATTCGGAAACAAAACTTCAGATGAGGGCTGTAATTATTGCTCTGGTGAATATTATAAAACACTTACGAATATAATGAAAAACATCCTTTTAATGAACAATGACTCTTTTAGTCTAAAGGCAAGGCACTTGTATAAATAACGAGGAATGGAAATGCGTTAATGAAATCTAGATTAGACATCACTGAAGTTTTCAGGAGAAAATGACCTAAGTAAGGATAAAACCTATCAGGAAAAGTAAAAGCCTGCACAGAGGTTGTTTGAATTATGATATTTTTTTGTTTAAAATATGCCTGTGTGTGCTTCCTTGCTTTCATCCATTGTGCTTGAACAAAATATATGAGTCCTAAACCGCTAAATGACACATTCGGCACATCGCTGGCACAGAAATAAACATAATCTTTGCTGCCTAACAACAGTAGAAAAAGGTGACGGATCCTCAATTCTGAGGGGATTTGTGTACAAATAAAGCCGTAATAACCTCAGTGACTTCAAACTATTAAGCTGCATGCCAAACATGGACTTCTTACAGCCGGTGAAAGGAGACTGCACCAGATTTAGGCAGGGAAAAAAAGGTTTTAAAAGCATAAAAACCAATGATTAAACTGACTGTACAGATATCCAGAATGTTTTATGTCAATGAATGTCTGTGACCCTTTTAGAGGATGAAACGTCAGGGTCATCTGCTGATGAAACGTCAGCAGACAGACAAACACAGAAAGAGCAACAGGATCGGCTGATGCTGAATGAATTAAACATTAAAAAAACATTCAGTGGATTATGAGATAAAGAGAAAATCTCTAACTTGAATGATTCAAAGATACAGTTTATTCCCTGATTTTTGAGAAAACCTCCAATCTCTTGAGAGAAAAGGCAGCTACTGTCTCTTGCCAAAGTGTTCACTCTAAACCTCAATGAATTTACTGACAGACCAACAGAAAGTAGCATATTATTGTCAAGTGGTAAAAGAAATGACACACTGCTTCAGATTACTGAAAAAGCTCAATAACCAGCTCAGGGAAACAGTCACAATGTCTTCTGAAATGGCTTTAAAGCTTTTAGAAAACCTTGTGAGCAACCTCAAAGATTAGAGGAATATCTGAGGTGATGAGCTCATAGTGTATAACCCAGAGCTCCGTCTCCATCATATGACTTATTCACTCTCCAGCACATTAAGGGGCTTTGAATCACACTGACGCTTTCAGAAATAATGCATGTGCGTGGAAGAGACGGCCTGAAAAAGCTTATCCCTTCATCATCCTGCTGCTGCTGCATCCACTTCTCCTGATGATAGCCATTAGCAGCCGACAGCACAAATCATCCACTAAGCTTTACTCCTTTTCTTTTCTTCTTCGGCTCTTTTCCCCCAGCTGCGATCACATGATCCGATCTACTGGTCACATGACTGCAGCTGCTAGTCACCTGACTGCCTGGAAGACAGTATTGCATTTCCCAGCAGCACTTAAGACCCAGATGACCCATAACACTTAGAGCCCCTCCACTGGGCATTGGATGGTTCTTCTCTTTTCTTCACTCTAGAATCATTCAGCTCTTTGTGCCCAATGTGTGTGTTACCCCCAAATGAATCTGTTAAGAAACTATACAGATTAGGCTTAAACCTGATGACAAACATTCTTGTTGTAAATATATTTACCCAAACAAGCAGTGCCTTTGATTAGAGTCGCAGCTCGTCTCCGGTGTGGGTCAACTTAATGTCCAGGGAAGTGACAGAAACATGACCACATGTGTGCATATTTGTGTGTCCACAGACAGACGAGGCTGGAGACAGGAAGTCTGAGAGGACTCACTAATCCAATATTAATGTTTGCTTTTTTAGTCTATAAATGGACTGAGAAACAGCAGAGGAGTTGAAGATGGCACTTAATACAGTACAGACCCTTGCAAAAGGTTTCCCTGCCACGGCAACGCTTTCCCATTTTTGTATGACAGACCAACTCAGAGAGATGCAAAGTTGTGAAGTGGAAGCACTTATTGTTTTCCTGTTGAAAGGCCAACCTGCAACATATTTAAAATTTGTGTATAAAGCTGTAATGGAAACACATTTTTTCTCATCACAAGTCGTGATCAACAACCGGATGTTGCTACTGGCAGAAAAGATGAAGACGACGACAGGAAGTGGCAGAAGGACAATGGTGTGGAATGTTTTTTTAATGACATCGCATTAACGTATCCAAGTGTGATTTTACTTACGTTTCTAACTTAACGGAAACACTGCAATTATGAAATAGTGTTTTTTTTTCTACTTTAGTGGAAAATCAACAAAGTTTTGCACACATTTGTAATGGAAACGCAGGTAGTGTCTGTGCTGGATTTCTTTTTTTTAAAAAGAGGTTTCTTAGATTTTTGTCAGAAAATGTTTAAAACTGTAGTTTTTCTTATTCCTTCTCACAATAATGACCTAGTTTGAGTTGGTGCATTACATAAAATCTCAAAATGCATTGAGGTCTGCAAATGATGAGAAAAAACGTGAAGAAATTCAACAGATTTTCTTCGCAAGGCACTGTACGTGTGTAATAAAAAAGACTAAAGGGATGTCAGGATGTGGGTTAATCTGATCCATAATACATAGGTTCTCTTGTTGACTGGGGTTGTTTTTCTCCCTCGTTCCCTCACTCTCTCGCTTCAAAAACATCATGAGGTTTGAGTTTGCCAGACTCCAAAATATCCCTTCATTTTCCAGTTAAGATCATCTCATTCAGGTTCTCATAAACCCCTTCCACCTCACACAGACATGCCTGCGCATTTAAATCTGCAGCTTCTTATCTGCCACTCGCACACAGACGCTGCGTTTCGGCATAAGGACTTCACACTCTCTAATCCCGGGCTCTGCATTGTCACCGCCTTCCCTCAGCCAATCTGAGGGCTTCAAAGAAGCCTCCTATACAACCCTGAGTATGTGACAGCTCTTATTTTGTCTGGCCTATTTCTGCTTTGCAGAAGCCAACCAAGGACAGCACACACACACACACACACACACACACACACACACACACACACACACACACACACACACACAAACAGAGCACACAGGCTCACAGACAGCCCGACAAACAAGCAAACAGGCAGAGAGGCTGGCAGAAACGCAACCTGCACTGTTACAGTATTATGCCGTTTCCTGCAGAGGAGCGGAAAGCCGATACCCGCTGATCAGCTCATGTAGGTCTGGATGTCCCGCTGAGTTTTAGCACTGTGCGATCGCCGTCTCTGGGCTGTCGCACACCAAGCAGCGAGAGCAGCGATCCCAGCGGCAGATGGGTCGAGGCTACAGCTGACCGCTTTGCTACATGTGCCAGCAAACAACTATTCTCTCACGGTAAAACCAGGACTCGAGCAAATCATAACAAAATAACTGAGAGTTCAAGGGTAGTAGCTGGGCTCTCTCCCGGGGAGATTAAATATAGAACAAATAATTGGATCTGATTATCTGAGTCCAAAGACGTGTGTGTTTCTCAGGGTTTTTGTGGAATTGGAGCAATTTTCTTCTATTTACATGAGGGACCAAAAAAACAAGGATGAGCGGAAACTGTTAATTGGTTGCTAAAACCTTAATTTTACGTGAATTAACTAGACTGAACGCATACAAAACCCATTTCCCATTTCCAAATTAATGGGGGAAAAAACTTGTAAAAATAAAAAGAACAGAAGGATAAATAATCTAATAAATTAAAGCGATTATGATAAAAACACAAAATGGCTGAAAAGCTCAAATATTCTAGCTAGAAAAAGGAATACAGTAGCTCAAATTTGCTAAAAATGTAAGAAAAATACAAAATAATACATTTTAATAAAATTATTAGATTTTAGGCTGAGTGCATCATAGAGCCTTGAGGTTTGCTTACAGAAAAATAGCTTGTTTATAATTTTTGTTACTGATTTGAAGCAACATTTGCACTTAAAAATTAATGTGACTTTTGAAAAAGCAAAAAATCTGCAAGTACAAGACATGAAAGCGAGAGGAAAAGTTTATTTCTTAACTGCAACAGCTAATGTAGCATCATAAACTGTTTTGAAAGCCGTCGCAAACCGTAAACCTTCGGTCAAAGCTCTCCAAGAACGAGTTGCCGACCCAATTTGGCTTTCAGCGGGTCCACCTCTGTCCCAGATTTTTCTGAAAGTCGGTCTTTTACTCCAAAATCTGGACCTGTAAATCTTAATCACATCCTGGCTGCATGAATGAGCTGGCTTGTTGTAGACTCATGGTGGGGCGCAAAGACCCGGTGCGCTCCTCAGACCCCCCACGGTCTGGAAACGCTTCCCTGCAACAAAGCGCAACCCCTTCTGCAGCGCACACACACACACACACACACACGCACGCACGCACACACACACACACACACACACACACACCTACACATGTTAACAAAAAGACCCACATTTTGCTTTACTTGCACACACAAACCAAGACCTTTACCACAGCTTGTTATGGTTAGCCAGACTGGGAGAGTGAGAGAGTGAGAGCATCTGGTGTGAATAAGACCGACGGATGAGAGGAGGAATAGGTTCAAGAAGAAGTCAGAAGAGAAGAGAAAGTGATGAGAGAAGTCAATTTATGTCAAAAGTCAAGCAACACATGAAGATCTGCGTTGTTTTGGTCACAAATTCTTTTCAAATCCCCCGAATGTCCCGTTGATCTTAATCCCGCCCCTGTTTCAGCCCATCTTTCTGAGCTCCTAACTCGCTCTTTGTTTCGCTGTCACAACAATCCGTTTCTCTCCGCCTCATGCCTCCCATTTAGATGGTTTTTGGTTTCCCATCAATCACCACTCCACATATTGCAGTAACAAGGGGCCAAATTTCAGCGTGCATCTGCGTCTGGACTGGATGGCGTTGAAACGCAGTGCTTGCTTTCTTTAGGAAATGGGGTGAGACATGTAGTGATATCAAAAAGATTTCTTCTCTTTTCACTTTTATCGTCATGGGTAAATGTTTCAGATCGTTAAACTAATTTTAATATCAGATAAAGATAGCCCCAGTAAATACAAAAAGTCGATTTCAAATGATGATTTTATTTATTAAGTTTACAAAGTTACCCACAATTACCCCTTAACCTTTAGACTTTGATTAGGCCTTTTTTGTGTGTTTTTCAAAGCTATTCAGAGGTGGGTTTGTTAATGTGCTTCAGATCACAACGTGCAGATGATTTATGACAAGTTGCCCAGGTCCTCAAGCAAGAAAGCAGCTCCAGACCATTACAGTACCACCACCATGCCTGAATGTATGCTTAATGTTCTGCATGAAGTATTGTGTTTATGCAAGATTTACCGAGATGCACATTTTCCCCCCCAAAATTAACTAATATCTCATCAGTCCATAGAATATTTCCCTCCCAACAATTGAGGACCGTCAAAATGTTTTTTTTGACAAAAGTGAAACTGTACTTTGTGTTGTTTTGGCCTTTGCAGTGGGTTTGTCTCCTGACAGATTGGCTTTGTTTCCCATCTTTTCTTAAACTTATTTAGATTGTAGCACAATGTGAAATTATTTCAATTCACTTAATGCTGTCAGATAAGTTCTGTTGGAATTATTTCTTAATTGTACAGATCTGGCAGTAATCAGGCCTGGCTGTGGCTGTTGAAACTAAACTAAAAAATAATTAACTAATCCATAATTTCATAACGTAACAAAGGGGTGCTTATATTCTTCAACAGTGCCAGATTGTTTTTTTTCTACTTAAGTCTCATTTAAAAAACAGCTTTTTGGATTTAACGTGATCCATCATATTAAAATGTGATGATCTGAAACATTTGAGTGTAACAAGAGTGGCTTTTCTGATATTTGCTATTTGGATACAAATATAATCGGGTTTTCTTTTGCTGTTTTGTTGTCCTGAACAGCAGCGGACACTACAAACAAAGACCATTCCTTCAGACCGCTACAACAACAAGGCCATGTGAACACAAACACTCATCTTCTAACAATGGCTGCCATCCCAGCCTGTCACTCATTGTGTGATATTGTTTCAAGTCTGTGCCTGGCTGCACGATGCACACTAACCATTCACCAGTGGAGTCGTTACCCTCTGCTCTGATGGTTACGCTTAATCTCCCTTGCCCTTCTTTCTCAATTCTGTCTTCTAGTTTTCGCTTTTCTGGTTCTAAGAATAAAAGGAAAAAAGAAAATTCAGACCCCGCTCGATCCGGTCATCCTGATCCGGGGTGTAATAAGAGGAAATCTGAAGATAATGAGTGAAACTTCTGATGTAAAGTGTTAATCCTTAACAGCACGCTGCACACAAAGGGTCTGATTATACCTGAAGTAATCCTGATTCCAGGAGCTAATGAGCAAAATGCTGAAATGCCAAGTCTGCCCCAAGTTCAAGTGAATGATTTTCTAGATCCAAGCTCCGGTTTGCAGCATTGTTTTAAGATACATGTAGCGCTTTTGACAGTGGTAATCATGCATCATCTCCTTTTGGTGCAATCTAAAATCAAGCTAACTTACTGATCTGAAATCAGATGAGCTAATCTATTTAACCAGGACTAAAAGCTCTTACTCACTCAGAGTTTTCAGTGAAATGATTAGGAGTCATGAATGGTGTCCTTTGTCAAAGAACAGGAAACGCAGCTCTGATAGTCGCATGACCAGAACGGCCAGCGAGAGCTGAAAAGGGGCGTTAATGATGATGGATGCATCAGAAGACTTTTTAAAGAAATGCAGCACTTTGCAACAAAACAAACCTCAAACATTTCTCTCATTACAGTCACTAACTTCCATGTGTTTTATTGGGATTCTTGATCTTATTGACACAAGAGCATAAATATGAGGAGAGTTTCAATTCATACTTCTTTACTTTCACATCCCTGAATAAAACCTGTTGCTCTAGAGAACATTAGTGAACAAACAGCATCATGAAGGCCAAGGAACACAACACCAGGGTGTGTATGGCAAGTAAAAACCTACCAGGACCTAGCCAGCTGCCTGAACAGGGAGAGAAATAACCAGTGAGGCAGCCAAGAAGCCCATGGCAACTTTGGAGGAGCTGCAGAAATCCACAGCTCAGGTGGGAGAATCTATTATTAGCACAACTATTAGCCGTAATTCTGACCTTTATGAAAAAGTGTCAAGAACAACATCAGGGTGCACCGTTCGCCCTGAATCCGCCATGTGAGACACGGTGGTGGTGGCAAAATGCCGTGATAATCCGTTTCTTCAGAAGGGACAGGGAAGCTGGTCAAAGTTGACGGGCTGAATAAAGGGCAATCCAGGAAGAACTCCTGCCAGAGGCTGAATATTTGTGGCTGAAATGTTTTTAAAAGTTTACAAGACACTGCTACACAGATAAACTATAACTGCACAATTGCTTAAGATCCTATTAAATTAAATCAAAAGAAAAACCTCAAATTCTTCCATATTGTCCGTGTTTAAAAAGGGGAAACGACCTCAGCATGATTTAGTTTGATGCGATTCAGACCATGTCTGATCAGAAACTTGGCTTTCTGATTGGAAGCCAAGTTATTAAGTTCATTTAATCAGCCGTTTGGGTCCAGAGCAAACTGAAATGGGAGGGAAATGATGGACCTCCTTGTGCTCACTTTTCCAGGTCCTACTCGACTGATTTAGCTGCAAAACCTACTTTGAACTACAACAAAGATTAATTTGAAACTTAAAACAGTTGAATGAAAATGGCTGTCATATATCACCATCCCTGACTGCCGTAAACACACCAAAGTCTTTGAACTTTTTAAGGACTTGACCCCTTTTTGGCAAGAAGGAGGCCACGGTGTACTGCTTCAGCTGCGTGAGAGTTGGCTGCACATTAAACGCATGAAAGGAAGTCAAGTTTCTAACTTTTTTTTTCAGAGTTTAAGTGTTTGTACTTATGTGTTGCATAAGCAAGTGCAAGAGTTAGAGTGCAAAAGGTTAAACTCCTAAAATAGTGCACATCCACCTGCCTTTCTGTTAGCACATCATAAACAAACAGATCAGAGCGGATGATATGCTGATGGCCAGCAGCCATTCCAATAGTGTCTGGACATGCCTCAGAGGTTTAAATCTAGTCCCACTTCAGCCGACTGAGCTAAACATCCAGCGGCAGAAAGAAGAAGAAGAAACATGACAGAAGAGCTTAGAGAGTCTGCAGTGCAGCTAGATTAGAAGAAACATCCCAGAGACTCTAGGAGGATCATGGATAAAATCCTGACCAAAGCCTGTGAAAATACCAACAGATGCTACAAGCAGGCGTTCATTACCAGGAAACCTGACACACATGTCTGCATGTTGCTTTCTAAAGGGTTGTTTATGTGCACGGACGGATTTTGACAAGACCTTCAAACAGCTACAGTAGCTGATGACCTGATCAGTGGGAAACATGGGAGTTTTATCTGAAAGGGGGAAAAAAAAGGGACAAGGACCGACCCAGATAAGGCTATTGCATAATCTGGGTGGGCTATCTTTTTACACTCCATTAAATCTAGGGCTCCGCTTATTAACACCTAAGCTGAACGCTCAGCACTTCTCAGGTTTCATTTCACAAAGTATTAGCAGCCATCAGCATCCAACCTCATAGCTGCACTTTGTGTGTGCGGTATGTGGCGGGGAACAATAGTGATGGCTGAAAAAATGCAAATGTTAAGGTTGAGAGGCAGAAAGCCCAGAAACGAGCCTTCCCAATCCACTGTACTGTAGGAGGGGAAAGTACTCTAATAAATAAAAAGCACAAGTTCTAGCCCTGGCACAGATTCTTAACTAGATTTAGGTTTGGACTTTGACTGGGCCATTCTTATAAATGAATAAGCTTCGACTTGCAGTTTCACTCTACCGTCCATTCCGGTGGATCTGAAACTGAGAAGTCTGTATACAGTGTATGTAAATATCTGGTTTTATCTGTAATTTTAGCAGTGAAGATGTACTATAAATGTCCCCAGTCTGGATCAGACTTAAGAACAGCTAAAATAATCATCATAACTAGACCCCTGAGATCCCTTTATTTGTTTTGAAGGCACACAAGTTGGAAGTTGTGCAGAAAAAAAAATATATATATTTATAGCCACAGAGGGAGGAGAGGATCAGTAAGCAATTAGAGTTGTGTCCTCTATATTTACAGTCTTCAATATTTATGCTGCGTCTCTGAAACATCCACTTGAGGAGGAGTGTGTCTAAACGAACGCAGTTTTACTTTTGCCACAAACTAACAACGGCTTTACAATAATGTGCTGGAAAACTGTCAACAGAAACAAAATCCATCTATAAAGTAACCATCAACACACAGAGAGTGGAACTGGAGATGAGACGACATGATGGAACAAAAACAGCAACACTGAATATTGTGAATCACTTTTCCTCCTTCCTCACCTCTCCCAGCCTTCGTCTGCCCTTTTCCGCCCCTCACTCTGGTCTATATTTCCTCTGCAGCTGCTCGGTTTAAAACGAAGGGGAGGAAACGGATTTAGGCTCCAGCTCTGATGGGGTAACCGAAGCGGCTCCACAGATACAGCCGACCGATAGAGACGTGCAAGAGAAACTAAAATAATTTGTGAGAAACAGCCGGGTCAGTTCCAGAGCGACCGGCCGCCAAAACCTCTGTGTGCATGCGGGGTCAACGTCTACACATCGTGAATGTGTGTGATGAGTGACTGTGGTTATGTTACAGGCTGGATTGGAGGTCAATTTGTTCCAGATGTCGAGACCACGAGTGCCAACGCTCACGCTGTTATGATACGCCAGAAAGATTTTCCTGTATTTTTATTTTTTTTTGTTATGATGCTTTCTAGGACACATGAGCATTTAGAAAAAGAAAAATTGTTGAGGCAAATATGAATGTACAGCTTCAGAAGTGGAAGCAAATCCCATTCTATAAAGACATTTGCTTTATGTAGTTCTTTAACACAAACACAGAAAGTGTAAAACCCTTCAGTTGTTTGTACAGATGTTGAAATGAACGGATGAGTGACTAAACAGAAAGCGAGGCGCAGGGGGAGGCCTGAGAGCAGACCTCAGGACAGAAGTGAGGTCACAGGAAGAGGAAATGGGCATATTTGTCTTCTGAAGTTTTTTTCCTGTTATGACAGCAAAATATTTCAAAAGCTGGATGCACTTGTAGTTCTTCAAAACAAATAAAAATTAAGATATGGGTATTTGCAGTAATAAGCCCTTTTCAGCCTCATTCCCCCATAGCACCTAGCATCAGATGTTTTGGCACTGAATGCACCTAGCCTCACATGTGTTGGTAACAGAAGTGAGTCAATGGTGAAAACATCATCCGGCCAACTGGCGAGAAATTTGCTCTTACAGGGTCTGACAGCGATGTCGCTCCCTCTCCATTCATTTCCTGTAACTTGAGGCGACAATTGCTCGCCCGCCTTCATTCGTGCATGTGAAATTTTGTGCTAGTAAACACAGACTTGCACAGGTTTGTGACGCGACATAAGAAAGTTGAAAAACGTTAAACTTTTGTCGTTGTCGCATCCTGCGTGTCGGGCTTCAACCCAAGCCAATGACTTTCGCCTGTCACCATCGTTCCCCATGTCTCGAGTCCGTTAACCCGTGATAGACACGAAATCTATCTAGCCAGCCATCAAACGTATGCTAGCAGCTAGTTAGTGGCTAACTAGCTGCTAGTTAACCACTAGCACTGCTAGCTGCTGACCTCAACTCAATGCAGTTGAATTCAGTGCCTCAACTGCATTGAGCCACTGAAGGCAATGAAGATGTGCGACAAACTTTTGCCTGACAAAAATAAAAAATTAAAAAACTATATATAGGAGATTTAGTAATCCTGCCACAAAAAATTTAAGACCCACGATTGATGTATTTAAGATTTTCAAAGTTCTTAATTTTAGATACATAAATTTAAGACTTTTTAAGTATGAACACACAAACTTCACTATGACTTTAAGGTAGGTTGTGATCTGCCTTTAAATGCCCAATCAGAACTTGAAGGAAAGATTAAGGCTACCTAAAGCTTCTAGGATCTAGTCTCAAGAGTCTAGGGAAACAAATATAGATCTAGATTACAGAATGAAACTTAAATTTAATGCCTGTTCAGGCTCTGTATGGACCCTGATCATTTTAGTCTGCCCAACAGTGCAAATTTCTGCAGAATACTGAAAGAGGATTAGCGAAGATAAAAACAGAACTGAATGGTACAATGATGCAATAAGTGTGAGAACATCATGCACTGACCCACACATATGCACACAGGGTGTCGTGTTTCTGCAGAGGTGCCCGTCTGTCTCCAGCAAGCCTCTCTGAGAGCACAGATGTCAATGTCACAAAGACTGAGTCAGCCTAACGGTTACATCAACGAGTGACACAAGCTGCCTTTGTCACGAAAAATCAGGACGGACGCTGCTGACGGGTGAACAACTAGTGGACCTGCCTCAGACAAGCAGCAGAAAATAATCTGAGGAAGTGGAGTGTAGTAGCAAGGATATTCAAGATGCAGGAGAAGACCAAAAGGGGGGAAATTATAAAACAGAAGGAGGAAAATGGTGGAAGCATATGGGCTAGACAGAAGATCAGGAAAATAAGACGAGGAGGAAGCAGGAGCTCAACGAATGCCAATGGCTGAGGAGAAGAAGAGGAGCTCAGAATATGTGGTAGGCGAGGAAGTGTGGGAGACGTGGGTTGGGAAACATAAGGAAAGACAGGAGGGAAGCCGCCATAGATAATGAGCTGTCTACTGAGACAAAGGCTAAACAATTATATCTCCATAATGAGTGTCGTTCTCTGTAAAGATGACTATGATAATGACAACAGGCCCTCACCGATGAGACCACACCAGTTCACACACATTGGTATAAAGCTTTCTGAAGCCATTTGTTACACCATGTGTTTAAAACTTCCAACAAAGACAGTAAAGGTACAACCTTTATTCAGAGAGTGACATCATTATCCATTGTTCTCCCAGAACCTTTGTTCACTCTAAACCTGGCAGAAGGAAGAGGTTATATAACTAAGACTTTATCCAGCAAACTAATGATTAGGTGTATTTGTATTTTGATGGAGGTCAATTGATCAAGTAGATGAAACTATTTGTATCAGTTTCAGACTTACGGTTGTTGGTTCAATATGTTTTTTGCCTTGGTTCAGTTCAAGGTTCTGGCCTCAGTTTTCAGTTTCAGTATTAGCTACAAGGTTTTAGATTTGGGTCATAGTTTCAGGCTAACGGTTTTCCTTTCAGCTACTTTTATGTTTTTTTGTTTTTGGTCAAAGTTTAGGGAGGTTTTTTTGTGGCTATGAGAGGATTTAGGCTTGAACGAAATGGCAAGTGAGCGAACTGACCCTGAGAGCATATAGACCACCATTTTATTGCACAAACTATGTCAACGTGGGCGAACCCCAACTTTGAACCGTGCGTCAACGCTTTATTTGTCTATCTAAGACATCAAGCGGTGCACACAAGTCCTGAACCAACTCTAATGTCCCGTTTTCAAGCGGACTTTTTCCAAACCTAACAAAAACACTGCATAGAACCACATGCCTTAGATTTAGTTAAACAAAAACATTTCTAATTGTGATTTCAGGTCCCAGTTGGGTCCAACTTGTGAGTCATTTTGAACTTGAAGCTAAGGGGAGAAAAGGTGGGCTTGTTATTTCAGCTGTCTCTTCATTGGTTTAATAGCTGGCACACTTTCATGTGAAGAGGGGGGTGGATAATTACAATATTGTACAAATCTGTCACTGCAGAATGAAACCATTGTAGTTCATTACAAAGTACATCTGGCAACAATAAGCTTCTACAATAGCAAACCACTTACCACCACCAGAGGCTTGGGCCTACATAACCTGGTTTAGAGATAAATATTATGCAGCAAAAAATATGTTCAGCCTTCTTTCCACTGAAGATCGTAGGATCACTATACAAAAATGTGATATGTTAGCAACAGTTTAGTAAAGAAAGATGGTATGTGTAAAATATTGATGAAATAGAAGCGTTTTAAAGTTAAAGAATAAGTGGGCTAAAAAAATAGTTCTAGTTCTACAATAAATCACATGTACAAGCATGAGTTCAACAGGTACAAGGATCTACGCAAACACAGATTGTAAACGGAGAGAGAAAAACAGAAATTTCTGGAAAACCTTTCCTGGAGGGAACGATCACAAGAAGAGGGGGGAAAGTCAACAAAACTGATTCTACTATGTTGCCTGGCTGGGATGAAAACACACGAGCCCAACATTACATCAGCTCCTGGTTTAATCGAGGTCAAAAAAACAGGGGTGAAGCTGATGGCGAGAGGAAAAAGTTAAGAAAGACCCAGAGTTAGTTGTAAACAAGCCACTGTCAGGTCATACTGTCTGTACTCCGACACAAACGTGGGACGGATGGCGGAAGTGTTGCTCAAGTTTGACGTTTCTCATTAAGTATTAATTTGGATTTTGATGAGAGAGAATCCCGCAACATATGCACTTAGCAGATTATGCGAGTTACTGCGATGGTTCTTTTTGATTCAAGCCCAAATCCCCAGAGGAGAGGAGAGAAGCATGAGTACTACACTACATATCAGAGCTTCAAATGCTTCCCACACCTGTTCATGTAGAACGCAGTGCCTAAAACACAAAGCAACTTCAGCAAATTAGATACGTGGCTGAAAGTCCGGGGAAATGGTTTATTTCTCTGATTACAAAACAGAAAAGAATACACACACACTTTGACACTTGGCAGGCAATTGTGAAAATACCATATCAGAAGAGAGTTTTTTTAACATTCCCAGCAGGTCGGGAGTGGGCGTCTTTTCAAAATTAAGCATCTCTGTCTAAGCCAACATAACCGTCTGAGCCCCCACCTTCTGAAAACATTTCTGCTATGTTTCATCTCCTGAGCAGGGAATGTAAAACCTCACCCTGGGCCATATTCAACACTCCCAGCTATGGAGTGCCATTTGACAAATGGTTCACATTTATAACATTTCATGTTATTTTTATTAGCCAGTGTCTATTTGTGTCTCTATTTGCCAATCTCCAAAACAATGGAGGTCACATGCTCCTGCTTGGAAATGTTACGACTTGTTGACTGAGCTTGTGATGGATCGGTCCAGTAGGTTTGCTCAAACACGTGAATCTTTCATCAAGCACAAGTCAAACTCACTATTGTTGTTGGGATGGCAGTTTTACCGACAGGTGCAACTCTTGGGTGGTGCATGGCTGTTGTTAACATTTGCATTATAAACATGCTGCTTCATAACACTGTAGCATGTGAAAACAGGATGTCCATGTGACTGATCATAAGATAAGAACGATCAACTATGTTTACCTGTTGAACGCCTAGGTTCGACTACAGGGAACACAAGAACTCCCAACTGACACATCTAAATACCATTGAAAATTTAATTTCCAGTCAAAAACTAGAACTTTGTTGCACAAAGATTGATATGTTTTAGCATTTATATTAATTCAGTTAGATGTCAGTTCTTCAATTCTCCGCTATAAAGTCATCTGTCTCCAATCGTTTCAAGATTGCCACACTTTTTCCTTCCACTTAATCTGCCATAACAATGACATGCCTGAGTACAGAAATTTAGAAACGGGAATTACTTTTTCTGTCCTTGTGAAGGGCAACAGTGATCGTCTGCTGGACAGCTGTCAAGTAAACAGTTTTTCCAAATGATTTAATTTTTTGTAATTGTAATTTCTACAGGTGATTTTTATAAAAGCCATTGATTTATTCCAGGAGAAATGATTTACAATTTTACAAATACACTAGTCCACCACATGTCCAACACTGCTGACGACACACACACACACACACACACACACAAGTAGACTGGAAACGAGTCCAAGTCTCAGTGCCCATATGATACCAAGTTAGCACAGCATGTCAGATGTGAATCCTTTCCCGCCTGTCTCTACTAATCTGTCATCATTCTGAAGAAAGCCTCTGATGGAATCTCTGACCAGCGTAAACGTTGACCCCCGAACCTGACCTCAAACTCCTCTACTCAATGGGACCCTCAATGCCTCGCCCTGATTAGGTGCATGTGTGTGTTTCCAGGCATGTCGGCGTCTGAATGGACATGTTGACCGTTAGATGAATGTGAGTGCTCTATTTGTATGTTTGTTTGAGTGGATATGTAAACATTTTTTTTAAATCAATGTTTGCATGAATGTTGGTGAGAACATGTGTTTATCCATCGTATCTGCAGTCCCTATGAAAGCTGAATTTATCCAGATATTCCATTAGGATCACCGCCAAATTGTGTCTAAGTTTCAATCAGGTACCAGAACACATTAAATCTGGTCCAGGAATGAATAACAGAATTAATATTCATTTCTAGGGAGCCATGATCTCAACTGCAAAAACTATGTATGGAGTGCATCTAAAAATAGTAATTTTGCACAGAACTGATCAAAAGGAACAAATTGTTTTCCTGAATCTCTTTCTTGTCACAGTCCAGATGGCAGCCATATTTCCCTGGTTTAACACCTTCCTAACACTCATCCTGCTACAGCTGACAGTAAAGGACATAAACCTAAGCTGACAGAAGAAATATTTCATCAAACTTTTAATAATTTATCTCGGTGTGTTTGGGCACTTGGTGTGTTTAAGAAGGTTAATAAAAAGTCTGTGCTGCAAAACTAAACGAATCAGGGTGCCGTCACTGCAGAAAGCAACACCTCCAACTCACAAAGAGGCTATTTATAGACACAGAGATGGAAAGAAAGAAAGAGATGGAGGACAAAACTATGCCGTTGAGGAGGACAAGTATGGAGACAAACACTACAGCACTGAGCGCAGACATCTGGAAGGAGAGCAAAGGGAATAAACACAGACAAAAAAGGAGAGCAAGACAAAGAAGAGGAGAGGTGCAGTTTCTGGGAGGAACTGGACACAAAGAATAGCAAGGAACAAAAAGATGGATGGACACAGCAGAGTGAGGAAACACCAGGGTCAAGCAGGGGTCATCTGGAGGACAGGCTGAATGACTAAAAACAGCTGAGGAGGAAAGATCTGGAGACAAAAGAAGAAAAAATATCTAAAAATATAACACTATTTGAATGCAAGCAAATAATTTATCTAAAAAACAACAACTAATAAAGTAAAAGCTAACTTGTTTTCAAGCAGAAATTGGTGGAAAGTAAAATGAGAACGTTTAGATTAAATTTGGCCTAGGACAAAACGATCCCTCAAACAAAATCTAATATGCTTGCCAAGTGATTTTTCACTTTCATGTTTTGAGCTCATTGTCTAAATAACTATTGTACAGCACAGTTCAAAAGGCAACTCTTAAGATATTCACTACATTAGGTTAATGGGATTAAACTTTAACTGTCTCGCCGCAAAAGCAGAAACTGAGGGGCGATTTAAAGTGTAATTTGCTCGGTGTTTTTTGTTTGTTTTGTTTTATTGCAAAGGTTTGCACCGTATGTTTTATATCTGCACTGTATTCATGACTGTCATTGCGCTACAATCATGCAGATGCAACTCAAACCTTGAAGTCCATCAGCTGTAACTATAGAAACAGAAGGGGTCAAATAAATCAAAGGAGCAGCTGAGTAGTTTGAGATTTCCAAGTCCATCTTACCCGGGTTGCCAAGTGAGGACAGATCACAGTGAAAACCACAAACCTTCAGCAGACGCCTGCACAACTAATTCTGGTAACAATCCAAAGCTATATAATCTGGAAACTGATGAATATGTATAGACATTCCCCTAAGTGACAGAATAATATTTCACTGAAAATTCCTGCTATGTTAGCAGATCTTTCTTTGTGTGTGGTTTGAGAATTAGATTGACGAGAAAAACTAACTTGCATACATAACATGTGGAAAACCTTCTCAAACTTCCCCCAAGACGCATATGCTGGACTAATAATGTGACCAATCAGTCAGATTATTTAAAACCATGTGATCCAATTTATGACCATCCAAGCAATCGGAAGGACATTTTCACTCCATCGGTCATCAAACACATAAATGCTGCACCTGTCTTTTGAAGTACACCTTACGGTTGGCTCCAGGATGGCAAACAAACTCAGTGTCAGCTTGCCAAACCCCAGAAATAAAAGCAGGTGGGTGTGCATGCATATCAAATAAAAGCTGGCTTTAAAGAACAAGTAACTACTGCAGCCCGTTTTGTTTTCTTTCGATACAAAAAATAATGACTTGCAGAACCTGTTTTGGTTGATAAAAAAAAAAATGAGTAAGAACTCAATACAGCTTTCATGTCGGGGACAAAAAGCAGCACTATGATAAATATGAAGCAGTGAGAGAGATGCCAGAGAAAACTAAGCTCACGCTGGCAGCTTCCAAGATACCTGGAAAACTTCCTGAGAAAATGTTAAGCCAGAATTGGATTTGACTGAAAGAGAACTACTCAGACATGTTGAGATAGACCAGCTGACACATGTTTGCATTGGCTGATGTGCCCCTCCCATGGCAAAGTGTTATGTGCTTAGTCCTGCTTGCTTACAAACACATATTTGCCTTATTGCTCAATATTTGACCACCTCTCTGATGAATTTCTAAGCATTTCATTTTGAAACCTGTTGGATGACATGCAATAAGTCATGTCTTAGCACAGAAGCAACAAATCCCACACACGTTGAGGACAAAAGCGTCTCGAATCTGACTTTTCAGACGCACTTTACCGTCTCCTTTAAATACTTGGGCAAAGTGTCCTTCTTGGACTTTTAGGTTTGGTCATAGTTAAAATGACTTCTTGCATCCTGATGTTTTCAAAATATTTTTATCAGTGAGTATTTAGATTATTATTGTGCTTAAGTGTCAATCAGTGCAGTGAAATGTACGCCTTTATTCATAACAGCGATTACATGGAGAAAAGCTCATGAAGAAAAAGGAAAGAATCAGGAATCAAAACACCCAACCAGAACCAGAACTGATCAAGTCGAGTCATGATCTGGTTGTAATAAATGTTTTATGATTGCATCACACAGTGCCATGTTTGTCCAACTCTGTTACTTCCCCGACACTGAACTGGTAAGACAAACCTAGAAGTTTAACTGGAATGTTCTGCTTTCATCCTGGTATTAATTTGGTTCCCAGTTCAAACTGGGAAAACATCCAAACAAACAGCCTTTTCAATGCAACTTCACGGCAAACAGAACTATTGTTCAGAGCAAAAAAACAAAACAAAACAAAAAACCCCCAACAAAACAGATTTCTCTCCAGCAGGAAGAGAAAAGAGAGAAGTACCGGAACCAGAACCAGAAACGTATGTTGGTTCAGCTTCTCCTGACCAAACATGGGGCGCTCAGTCCAAGGTCCTCTCCAGAATTTTGGTTCAAGAAACAGACGTGTCAAGATTTTTTGTCAGCGGCAATAATAATATTTGAGGGAATAATTTTTATATTTTTAATTTTCTATGCCAATTGGCCTATTATATCAGTTGTAGTAGGTAAAATATAGATCGCGCTGTAATTAATACATATAATCCTTGACTAATTCGTCATTCCAAATTTAAAAATTGTGATGTGATGAGTTTTTAGGGTGCACATAGCCCTTCTGTGCTTTTCTATACACTGAGCTGAAAGTTTGTACGGAGGGGGGGGGACTACTATAATGTGGCAAGAAGTTTACGCTGAAGTACTGTGTGGAAGGGTACATATAGGTAGCACATAGCTGGTGGCTAACCATGGTATGAAAAATAGTTTTTAGCATTCAGAAATAGCCCTGTGCAAAGTGTCTGTGTGCATAACAGCAACCGCAGAGTCCGGAAACGCAGCAGACTGTGGTGAGTTCTTTAGTGGCACCTGCAGCATCTCTCTGCAACATTTGGACGCCAATAAGGTTTGCTTTTCCTCCAGTTGTGCGCTGATAAGTGTCTGTTGTGTGTTCCTTCCGCTTGCTGAAAGAGAAAATGATCTGAGCTCTCTCTCCTCTCCCTCTAACCACCAGCACCACTTCTGAGGAATTGTGACACATTAGAAGAAGAAAGAGGAAAAAACGCTACATATTCAGGAAATGATATTAAAAAGAAGAAGCTGTTTTTTGGTCAGCATGTAAAATGTGTCAACATACCTAACCTGCTCTTCTGCAAAAACACATGGCTGTGCATGCATGGCTACCCACACAACAAACACAAGAAGAGCCATTTAAACTACAGGGATAATACATAGGGATATGCTGAAGTAAAGTGTGTAAAATGCACAAAATGATGGAGAAAAACATCCCTGGGTGTAAAGTAATTCCTCTTCCAGCTACAACTACAGCATAGACAGAGCTGAGAGCTGCTCTGTACTCCTGTGGAAAAGCCCTGGGGCAGGGGAGCATCTGGATATTGGATCGACAATGCAGCAGACAATGCCTAAAGTACACAGGTTGAATAAGCCTGCCGTTAGGTCGCAGGGGATCCACAGTCCATTACGTTCTAAAGCTGGCCATTAACTTCCTGTCTCACTCTCACGAATGCTGTCTGCAACTCCTTCTGTCTCTCTCTCTGACTCAATGTCTATCTCCCTGCTTCACCCATCTTTTTTATCTCAGCAAGTATCACAAGTTCGTTTGACTTTGATTGTTAAAAGCCTTCTTTATCTCCTTTTGGCTCTCTGTCTGTCCTCATCTATAGTTTGTGCTCTTGACTCATCTCTCGGGTTACCCCGGGTCTGGTTCTGCCACATTGGCTCCCTGATAGAAAACCACATCCCAACTGTTCAGCTGCCTTTAAAAAAACTATTTGGAATAAATAAATGTTTTCTTTAAACGGTATAATAGCAGAAATGCACCCTGGACGATGATTGGATTCAGTTGGTTTTCAGATTTGCTGGCCCCAATAGTGACAGAGCAGTCAGACATGCAAAACTCCAACCTTTTTATGATTCCTGAATGCATCAAACGAAGAGCTACCTGATTCCACGGAGAAAACGGTTTGGTTTGGTTTGGGCAGTGGAAGAAAACTCAATCAACTCAATGGGTTTAAAATCAACTCGAACAAAGTTGAAATTTTATTTTGAAGCATGTCAATGAAGAAGCGCGAGAGAGACCGAGACTTTCAGCAGGTAACAGGAAGGCTGAACTGATGGAAAACCTTCAGCCCATTTTTAAGTTTTAAACTTGTCTGTAATGGAACTTGTGAGATTTGGAAATGATGATGGCATTTTATAAATCAATGTGCAGTTTAAATAAATACAGTTTTTGGACTGCTATTCATAAGACTTTTAACTGTAAACTTGCTAAACATTTAAATTCTGCTAAACCAGAATAAACCAAAATGCACTAAAACATCTACTGACAAACTAAAAAAAAAACCAAAACAATGTTCTCACAGGGCAACATGCATGGCTATATTACATCTAATCACATTACATGAATCCATGTCCACACTCGGCAATCAAGAAAGGAGTATTGTAAATAAAACATTGATGTAACTGGAATAGACAGAGGCTTTTAGATGAGCTTAGGGACGGAGAGAGAGACACACAAGTCCCCAAAACAAACCTTTAAAAAAAGCATCAGACAAAAGAACAGCCGGACTCTCGGCCTCTTCCTTTCTAAATTTGCCTCTAACTCTTCCCTGTTTTCTCTGAATCCTCTCTCTTTTGCAGTCTTCTCTGTATTTACCTCATTTGGGCGGCTGGCTCAGCACCACCCTCTGTGCAGCCTAACTAAGCTTGAGTCAACAACAGTGTGACCGAGGTGAGCTGTTTGTCACCCATAACACAATGAACAGACAGGGCAACACGATCCATGCGCATTCACAAACACAATGAAAGGACAATAAGCAAACAAACAGATCTGACCTCTTTGTTAGCGCCTCATTGTTAGAATTTATGCAAACACTTTTTTTGTAAATGACAAAAAAAGATGTCCAATAGAGCTTTTATGCTAAATGTAAATATTTATGCTGCCTTTTAATGAATAAATGTCAACCACAATCATAAAGAATTTGTAAGAAAATAAACAACAAATCTACTGCTTAGTACAAGCCAGTTTTCCAGGATGAACGATTTGAATCAAAACCTTTTCATTTGAGTTTTGAGAACTTCAGCCGGAAATTCCCGTTTTGTGGATGTCTGCAGTGCAGGAACTGTAGCCTTTGTAGCTCAAATGAAATATTTCTTTTCCCAACACTTGAGAGAAGAAGGTTTCCTCTGCATGTGGGAAACTATGTGATACAATTACGTACAATGTGGTTGGTCAAAATGATTTCAGTATTCAAGGGGCCATCAATTTTGAAAAGTAAAATAAAAAAAAAAACTACCCTTTAGAAAGTAGTTTTAAACCAAAATTTTTATGTCTGAACTTTGACTAAACCATGTGTTATTTTTATTCAACGTCATAATTTTTGCTGTTTTGTGTTGGTCTGGTATCGATCAATGAAAACTAATCCTAAGTCAGTGATTTATAAGTGGAAGAAAACATAAAGACAAAGCTCTAAAGAGTACTTTTGTAAGACATTGCACAGTGAAATGTAGCCTTTATTGAGCTGGGAAAAAAACAAACAGAAAACTGGACATCAGATAACAACAGTGATCAGTCCTATTCTATTTAGAGTGACTCAGCATAAATGACACTAATATCCTCGAACCAAAACAGACACGTGGAATCACTGCATTACGGAAAATAATGAGACGGGACATGATCTGCTGCAAGAGACCAACGTCTGTTGGTTTTATCCCCAGATAACACCGCATGGCAACGCTCCCACTTCCCATCCTATCGCATTACTCGTCAAAATTTTCCAGAGCAGCTCCACCGCAGGGGTTCGCCCTGTAAAGCTTCCTGTCAGCTTGATCTTGTAAACAATTTCTGTGTCCAGAGTGTCATCATCTAAGTAAACTTTAGCTTTAAACTTTGATCTGCCAAAGTGTCCACAAACCCAAAGCGTGACCAAAACACAAACACTATGCATTGCTTACATGTGAAGTACAAAGTTTTACCCACGAAGGCTTGAAGTAATTCAGGGATTTTCAACAACTACTGGATTTAAAAATATGTGAAAGTTAACTTTTTTCCTCTGACTAGTTGTATGAATGCCTGGAGGCAGTAGACGATAGTAAGTTGTGCAGCTGCTCGACCTTGCCCCCAACCCAGACATGAACAGACAGAAGGGGTTTTCCCCCAGTAAACCCCAATGCAACCGAGCTTAGCATACCGTCCAGTTGATCTCGCAGTGATTACATCATGCAAGTGTGGCTTACGAGGGATTGATTCCTAATCTGGTGAGGAGAACTTCCTGCTTGCTTGGCCACATAATCTTTTTTTTCCCTGTGTTTCTTAATCTTCTACCGATTCAACATGGTGTTAAGCTAAGCAACTGAGTTGGTGAGTTAAAAAATGTAAACCAAATAAGATACTTTAACAGAACTGGCTTACAGTGTCCATAAGACCTTTACTTGCGCTCAATATGAGCAGAAAGGTCCTTACTTTGGGTTTCTTTATGATGCATCTCAGGAGTGCTTCAAGATTACATTTACTCTGATTTTTGCCAATTCATACAAGATCAATATATATATCTATAAGGTCAAACATAAATATACACTCCCATTTAATAGGTGGATAGATGTCTCTCAGAAAACTCCTCTCTGTCAAATGGTTGGGGGGGGGTTTCGCAACTTTCGGCATAGTTCTGGCAGGATATTTGGCCACTCCTCTTGGCAGAATTTGTGCTGCTCTTTTAAATTGGTTGGTTTCTCAACTTTTAAACATAGTCCATAAATATGTAATAGGATCGAGGTCGGATGCATTCCAGAAGCTCAGTGCAAGCCTGCTTTAGCTATTCCAAACTTTCATTTGGAGTGGTTTTCCTGCAGCACACATTAATATGTCCAAATCTTAACAGTCTGACACAAACTGTCACTTATAGGCAACAGGAAATTAGTTAGGATGTCCAAGAACCACCCAGAAAACATTTGGGCTCAAAAGCCATCATACACTGGAAGAAGCTGGAACAGCAGTGTCACTGACCACAGTGTCAATATAACATCACCATGGACCGAGAGGGTGCCGACTAAAAAACATCTTCCTGCTCCAAAACCCACACCTCCAAACTCAACGGAAATCTGCTGCTGCCCACAAAACAGCTGCCTTCTGGAGAAAAGTTAGATTTTTGAGAGATATGCTTGCAGGAGTTAATGGGAGACTTTTAAACCAAAAAATAAAGAATGTTTCAATATGTCAAGCTTGGTGGTGGCACAATTATGCCATGGGACCTTACTGCCGCTAGTCATTCCTGCTCAAAGTTGATGGACTGACCACCTCAAAGTAAACACAAGCTCCATTTTACACCTAGATACTTCAAACTATGACACAGTTTGGGATTTCAGTAGGACGATGGCACCAAAACACAACAAAACCGTTATTGCAATTGATGAAGATAAACACTAACCTTATAAAATAGCCTCAAGCTAACTAAAAGTGTTGAACTGCATTTAAAAGTCAGGGTTCTACAACAAACCAACAAAAATGACCAAATATCCAGCCAGAACCATGCCAGAAGCTAGTGGAAGGCTGCAACCTGCGTTCAAGGCCCAACTTGTTGATGTTTAATTTAACTAAGTGAATGTATATGTACATGTGTGGTTGTACATGGTGTAGTGTGCAACAAGAGGGAGCAAGACAGCTGTTATGATTTGATAAGCAGAGATTTCTAGTGAGATTTCTGCAAGTTTTTCTAAGAGAAAAAAGATACATATAAAAAGTAAAACTTCCCACACTTGGAAACAATGGGTTCTAAGACACATATAGCCTCGTTTGCAGCCAAACTCTGTCCCCTCTCATTCTGCTCCAGTTATGGCTCAGCAGATGACACTCCAGTGCTCTGATGCTATTTATAGAGCCAAAATAAAGACAAGAGGGAGGAAAAAAAAAGAAAAAAATCCCCATCTCCCCTCTCACTGTGCTCCCTCTTTTCTGTCTCTTCCTCAAAAGCTTAAGGTCATGAAGGATACCAGGGATGGAAAAAAAACACACAGAGTGGGAGGGAGAGTGACAAAAATAAAAAAATAACGAGAGCAACAACAATACAGGAAACATTTGCACAGACGGCGAGCATCAACATGACACGTTCCGTCTCACTGCTCTTCAGTTCCGTTTCCAGAAATAAATGAACTTGTTAAACTGAACGGCATTTTAGATTAGCACAGTTTCATCTTAAGCATAACAAGTGCGCAGCTGCATGGTTCAAATATATACATATATTTTTAAATCACAGTCATTTTTGTTATGAATCGATCATATATACTACAAGTGCTGAATGAAAGGAGGCTAAGACAGTACAATCTGGGGCCGATGGGTCGGTGTCAAATTTTTATCCGCACACCCCAACCCATTTTACAGAGAGATGACATCTCATCAGAGGAATGTGGAGAATCTGGGAGGGATACAATGAAACCAGGGAGCTGCCCCCTCCTCAAACACACCAAATAGGAGGTTTAACACAAAGACCCAAACAGAAGTTCACTCACACATCCTATAGACTGACTGACTGACGCACACAGCAGAATAGCCTTTGAGTCTGGGTGTAGACAAAAGCAAAAGCAGACTAAACACAAATAAAACGACACACAACAGATTCTCACACCCACTTACCCACCCCTCTCTCCATCCATCCATCTACACACACACACACACAGTTGTAGCTCAAGCAGCCTGTGTTTGCACCCCAGGTCAATTTACGCTGATTCAGACAACTGGCAGTTGTCTATTTTAGACCAAAGTCACACACCTCCCATCCACATTTCAAAGGAGATGCACAGGTTTGTTAAACAAGCAGAGGGAGCAACTTACACCAAGTCTTCTTAATCTCATCTCTCTCTCTGTCTTTTTAAAAAATAAATACTGTAGATTTAGCGAATGAAAAAGGCACAGGCACAGAGCCGGGAGAACTTTCTAGGAGAAAAAAATGAAAGAGAGAAAAAAAAAACAAGAGCAGCAATGACTCAGTCAACGACTCTTCAGGAAAAAGAAACAGATTAACAATAGTTCTACAGCGGTAATACTTTCTATGAGGAATAAAACAAAACACAAAAAAGTAATGACAGGAATCGCTTTGTCAATGACGTCCAGGAGAGACAGTCAAACACAAGCAGTGGGACAGGAGAACCTTTTTTGGAAAACAAGGGAGAGTACACTTAAATGAAGGGAAAAGAGTTAACTTTACAAAGCAGCATTTGGCGAGATGTACTTTCTATGGAAGAACACAAAGTTAATGGTTACAAGGGTCCATTAAGTACACAATAACACAGAGTGTGCAGCATGAATTGTTCAGTCTATGACTCAATCAAAAATAGAGATGCAGCTGAACATGAAAGAACCAGGCCTGGATTACGTTCAATGACAAACTTAAAGACAGCAATCTTTTTCTACAAAAAGTTAAAGACTGAATCACTGGGCCATCGATACTTTCTATGGGAAACAAAGAAAAGGCAAGAACACAAAGCCGAATGGATGACAATAACCCAGTTTAGAAAAGCCACACAACTAAACATATAAGCATTAAGCCTTTACTATAATCTATGGAAGAAAGAAAAAAAACTTGGGAGAGTACAACTCAAACGGGACCTATTCCCCTAAAAAAACCAAACATTTAATTTTAAATAAGGCAACAGAGGGAGATTACTGTACACTTTGTTTACTTTTAGAAATCAGCAAAAGCAAAAATGTGTTGCTAAAAGAAATACAGAAAGTTTAGATTAACAGGTAAACGACTGAACAGTCGAGTCTATATAGTTTATAGAGCCCAATAACCATAAATCCCAATTTTACAATCCAGTACCAAACACTTCCTCTATTCCTGGACTGTCAATTATGCAAGGATAATTGTGTGTGGGGAAAAAAGAAAGTTAAATTACCAGAGTGGAAAAACGTCTTACTAACAGAAACGCAACAGATGATGCATGCACAAAATATTGAAGCAATGAAGACAAAAACAAGGCGGCAAAATACATGATAATGAAATGATGATGACATAGTGGATTTTTTTTGCATAGTTTGTCTGTGAACTGGGTAGATTAGGTTTTTTAAAACGTAATATGTCACAAAATGTCCAAAAATCAAAGCAGGAAAGGTAACATTTCCGTCATAGTGTTAATCTCATTTTCAATCTCTATGAGCTACAAGATGTTTCAAGTGCAGGATGTGAATTGTAAAGTTTCTGTCTGACCTGAGATTCTTTTTAGATTTGTCATTTCAATCTAAAAAACGTGACTCAGTCGCCCATTTCTGATCTGCAGCTGTGAACCAATCACGGACCTGGATTTCCAGGAAGTGCTTACTCTTACAATGTCAGTATAGTTTAGAAATTTCTTGGCAATATGCAGCCACCATAATCAAGCAAACATTTAGTCAGACTGAATTTTTGGGTTGCAGGAGGAAGGTTGAGATTCAAGATGCATTTTTAGGGAAGAATATAAATTCAGTTTTATTTTTATTTTCTTCAAAGTGTACTGTTCCTTGCAAAAGTATATTTAAAAAAAAAAAGTATTTGAAGACCAGTTAATTTTAACAATTACCTTAATCTTTAAACCCTGCATGCTCCGTCATATTTACTTGAATTTTAAGGCAGAATCGTTAATTACAGTAAGAATCTGACTGTAACTTAGAAATAATTCTTGCTCCTGAGTCACAAATGAAGTTGCAACAGAATAAAATAAAAGCTGATTTTTTTTGCACTTGTTGGGGAAAAAGGTACAAATGCGTTTTCCAAGGAATTGCATTACCTTGTTACCCAGATTCATTCATCAATGTATGAACCACGCAGAAAAAACTTGATACAAGACAGTAAGAGAAGTAGTTTAAGAGAAAGTAATGAGGAAAAACAGGAAATGATCCAAACTGAGAAAGAAGGAAATATACATGAAGAACGGATGGGCAGGAAGAAAAGAACATAAAACAGAAAGAAAGTCTCACAAAGGAAGTCTTCTAACATCTGCGTGATGCATTCACTGTCCCCGAATAACCCCGTCATATACACACACAAAACGGCTACATTAAATGTAAGCACATTCAGTGCCTTTCTGAGTCAACCACGCAACAATGTTACCAGTTACGCCAAGGTCTAATCACCATAAACATCACTTGAACACACACTACTCCGAGACACACACACACACCACTTTCTGCTACATCTTTCATCTCCCCCTCCTCCACTCTCTCAGCTCTTCTCATTTGCAGCATGACTTTATTTAGAAGAAGGTGCCAAAACTCTCCGCGTCTTCGTCAAACAAGCGCGCGCGGAAACACGCGTCTCCTCGTGGTCGCTGCCAAACGTCTGAGATGTAGGAGTTCTAGTTTGACTGAATAAACACTGAGCGGCTGGGGAAGAGGTCAATCGTTTCTGTACACACACACAATCAAACGACCGGCTCCCATATTTAGGCCTTTATTGCCATGAAGTTTGATTTATACGTGCATGGTAAAAAATATAAATGTAAAATTCGCATTCGATGCAGTTTGATTGATGATTGCGGTTTTACTCCTCACTGATAATGGAACGCAACCTAAAGGTTGGGCCGTTCCACCCTGAAATCGATACTAATGAAATTCCAAAAGGCAGAGCGGCCCGACATTTTCCGCTCAGCGACGGGGGAAGCCCTGGTGTTTAAACACACACTTTAAACCAGGGCGACATGTGAGTGGATGAAGACTACCATGGTTTACATTTGAGGAAGTGCCACCTTCCCCGACTACTTTGTTTTTTTGGTTTTCTTTTGCACCTCACAGCTGGTTACTGACACAGCAAAACAATGTAGGAAAATAGAACTTTATCCACAATCAGAGCTGCATCCAAATAGGAGGAAAGGTGAGAATTTCAAACTTAAGTTCTTCCAACTCTGCTAAGAAGAAGGGACAAATATGGCAGAGTCCATCAACAGAAGCTTTTTAAAGTCTTTGCTTGTCTTTTTATATTATAACAATAGTTAACCACATTTTTTTCAAAGCTTAGCCTCATGTCACTTGTCCCACAGTGGCCTAATTACAACCAGACCTGTAGAATCAGAAAATGCCCCAAATTGAACATGTATGAGAACATGAAGTGGGCCAAAAGAGATAAGCAGGCAAAATTTTACACCCCTAACTAAAGTGATTAAAGTACAGATAAGATCAGATTGTAGATGGTTACAGTTATTTGTAAGGCTTTGGGAATCCAGTCAGCCGTAGGAGCCACTGTCCATGGAGAAAACATAAAAAGTGTTAAACCTTCCCAGGAGTGGCATCACTGGTAAAACGACTCCAACAGAGTTTCAATGATTCATCTGAGTTACAACAGAACCCAGAACAAAATCTAACTGCAGGCCTCACCTGCCAAGTTAAAATCACAAAGGGACAGAGAAAAGAACGAACACATAGAGAAATCAAAATCAATTAGAGGTCATTTATTTTCCACTAGGTTTTTTACTTTTTCTATTTTTTTTTTTTACAGTACATTAAATCCTCTTCTTTTCCTTTTGCGTTCCCCTTGTTATTAAAAAAAAAGTACAAGTAACCTCAGGCTGAGGTATTTGCCTTTTCATCTCTGTACCGTGGCCTCATGCAAGCAAAAACATCCTCACCAAGTTCGCTTTTATGTCCCAAGACCAAGGTGTTGGAATGTGTTGAGTGACGAACCTTCAGCGGCATTTTCATTACGAGTCCTAGTCCTGACAATTCTCCCTGATACGCTTCATTCCTGCGGTTTACGAGGCAGCGAAGACACTCGCGCTGCTGCTCGAAACATTCAAGTTGGTAGAGTTATTAGAGAAGAATAACAGCGATTTGAAAGGTGTTATTTATGCAAGATCTTGACCATGTTGTGTCCGCGGATGACTGGCGTTGTAATTTGAGGTTGCGTAAAATAAAAAGCTATTGAACATTAGAGGTAATCTTTTCAAAAGTTGGAGTCATTTACCAACTGGTTGTGTGTTTCCACCCTGGTGAAACAATCATCACAGCTTTGGTTTTTCTTTTCAGGCTTATAAATTACTTCAGCAACTAATAATATTCTTTTAAAAGACCAAGAAAAGTCCTGAAATTGTCTACATTTCTAAAAACATTCACAAATGATACTTATAATCAATGTGATGAAGCCCAAACGTCAGTAATGGCATGAAAATCCACCTTTGTTTTGGAGAAACTTTCTTAGATTATAATAAGAAAAACGAAACTATTTGTAGCTGGCATTTAAAACATTTACAAGAGTGCGTTTAAAATCCGAACGCAGTTTCCATTCCTTTATTATACATATCTGTGTTTTTAGTGAAGGCCATTACAGCGACTTCACAAACTGAACAGGGCTGCAGCCTTTGCCAAAAGGTGTAATTTTACTGCAGTTTGCCGTTTTGTCAGGGAAATCTGAACCCAGGCTCTGCAGACGTGCAGTAATCCGAGGAGATTTATCAGTCGCTGCATTCTTTGATACATATTCAAATAATGTCTGGATCAAAATATTCACATGTAATACTACACTCACGTTTGACCTCAGAAGCTGCAGATGGTGGCCTAAACTTTTTACAAACTTTACTTCTGGACAAGCTCTTTAAAATGTTTACCAAGAAGAAACACTGTACGGTGTTTTAAATAATTTTTAAAACAGTAACAGTGAAAATACATCCTTTTAAAGTAAGGAAATACAATCTCCGGTAATTTCCTGCCATTTATCCTCTTACTTAGCACCTGTAGCCGCCTGTATCAGGTTAGCATGAGTCACTGCCACCTTGCTCAGAAATAACAGAGCCATGAATGATTCAGTCCTGGTAACAATAAAATCATAATGGGCATGAATGCTGAGATCATTTTAGGCTTTTTAATGATTTGTTTGAAGTGGTTTTTATTTTTCAGGGTGGGATGATTGCACAATATAAATAGAGTGGATTTGAACCCACTCTTAAAAAAACACACAAGGCCAAAATTACATATTCAGGCCCAAGTGTTTATATGAAAGCAATTCAATACTTTTGTATTTAGTGCCTAAAGTTTTAGAATATCTTAACTTGACCTTTGCAAGGCCAATTATCTTGTTTCATTTATAATAGTTAGTGTTTAATTTATAGATATAAAGAAGAAGAGTAAAGTCCTAGAAATCCTGCAAAGATCTAACAAACATAAATAGGGAAAGTCTTCTGAGCCCTTTTGTAAGCAACTGCAAAATCCAAGATCATAAATTGAAATCAGTTATTCAGATTTAGTGTCACAATGCCAGCACGCAAAAAGCAAGAATAAAAGAGAGGTTGAGGTTTAATGTTTTTAAATTAACAAAATTTATCGATTGCAATCTGAATCCACCATGAAAAAAGGAAAAGACCAGATAATAATCAAGTCATCAAGTTCAAAATTGCATCATCCAGGGCATTTTGAGTGTATGTAAACTTCTGAGTGCAACTCACTCTGCTTGCACCACCAATTGCAAGTTAACTGTTTCCAGAAAATACATGCGAGATGCTGCAGCTGATGACTCTTCCTCACAGAGGAGTCCTTATCCTTTTCATCTTCACTCCGTCATCCTTGTGCCTGATCCTCCTCCCACTTCAGGTCTTTAATCTGTTCTCATCGTTTTCTTCATTGGTTTCTCCAAAGATTTCTCATTTACCCAATTTCAAGTTTCCTTCCTTCTATCCATACCCATCACTTGAAGCTTTCCAATTTTCAGGCCAACTGGCGTAGAAAAATACACAAAACTCAATCAGTTCTTGTTTATTTTATTTCATTCAGTCTTGTATACTCTACCCCCTCTGCTGAACCGATAGGTGGTCTCAAGCAGGCAGGCGAGGATCAGAGTGATCTCTGAACTTCACCCCTCCTCCGTCAGTTTGAAATCTTTGAAATGTGCCTCTTAGTGCATGAGTCACAGAAACAAATATACCGCCATAGACTAAAAGTACAAGACTCCAATCCACTGTTTTTTTTCCTCACCTATCCAATTCCAACAAATCAACCGTAGCCTTGGAAACTAACACAAACAGAGGAATCATTTAAATCTCCAAAGATAAGTAATTTCAAGGATTCTATTCATCTCAGGTCACCTGAATCTTCCCTTTTTTCCCATCCAAGCTAATGAGGCCCATTAAGATAAGCTACTGGGTGACCTTCCTCCTCCTCCTCCTTCATCATAAGTAGAGTTTGCTTAAAAGCTTAAGCAATCTGTCAGTTTTTCTCAAACTATGTTTCCATCCATCCAAAGATTTCCTTGGTGACAGACTTGATCAGATCAAATGCCGAGAGACGTTCAAAACCCAACTACCTTAATCTAACCACCAATCACAAACACTAACACATGCTGCACTTAGAGCAACTGCACCTCTACAAAGCCAGCCAGTACCAGACGATCCCAACTCATCAAAGATCTCCAGTCGCCATGCCCACCCAGAGCGGGAATGTGATTGGTTGTAGGGTGGGTGGGTGTGTACGTATGTAACTTTACTCTCAGCTTTCTGCCACATGTCAACAGCTGCTCTGTCATCTTCGACAGAAACACACTAACGAAGATTATAGGAGGGAAGTGTGGAAAAATGTTTGTTCCTGCATGCACTTAAGACAACCCACCACAAATGTTCACTACTTAGGTTACAGAAAGTATCCTTAAGCCAATTTATACTTTGTAAAGTTCTTTGCAAAATTGTTGCATCAGCACTTAGTTCCGTCAGACATCCTGTTTCAAGACGGAATTGGTAGAACTATTTAATACAGTTCATACATTCCAGAAATTTAAAAGGTACTTTCCCAAATAAACCAGAAACATTACTACTGATGGTTTGTTTACCAGAACTCAAAAATTACTTTCCAGAACATATGGGGTACATTAAGGACTTTAGAAGCAACTTTTCTTAAAATTACTAAATCCTTTTCATAACTTTTCTGATAAAGTACCCAATGGGTGCTGGGAAAGTCAACTGCTAAACATCAGAAGACCTCATGGGTCCTAAAAGAACTAAAGTAAGTTCCACAAAAAAAACAACCTTTATTTAAATTTATTGGTAACGGGTAAACTCCAAAAATTACATAAGTTCAAAGATCCAGGGAGTAATCCCTTAAGTTCAACAAGATTGCCTGATAACTTCTGCCAAGAGAATTTCAGAAAAGTGTCTTCAGTTCTTGGAAAGTAACCAGTAACATCTTTCAACAGTCCAGGAAAGCAAGACATAAATAAGAAGAAAGTTAGAAAGTAATCTAAAAAAAATCTGACATGACCCTATTGGAATATGAAACTGAGATAAATGTGATTAATTATTAGCCTCTGGCACTAAGCACTAAATACTACAACAGAGCTCTCAAACCCTAGTCCGACTGCCAAGCAGTTTTTGATGCATCCAGGACAGATAGTCACATGACTGACCAACCTCTTCAAGATGCCACCAAGTTTTACAAAGACCAAATAACAAGCCATTCAAGGGTTGCATCCAACACCTGCAGAACCCTTAAAATCTACAAACTTAGGTAAGAACTAGGACACTCATCAAATTTCAGCAACACTACCAATCCTCCAACGCATATATACTTCTGAACACTGTGCATCTCGAAGGGAAACCTGGACCTCCGAAGTCATAACAGTGGAGACGCTCTTCATGTTAGCCGATGATCTTCCAGATGCACACTGAGGAACAGAAACCCGAGCTTTTTTAAGGGCTGATCTAAGGGAAATGGATTTGGAGAGACACTGCATGCTAGATAGAGTCTATGCAGGTCTGGAGAAACTTCTTCTGGACAGCTGGGCTTAATATGGTCCTCCACAGCATGATGAACGAGTCTAAGGGCTCATCCAGCATTCCAAAACACCAAAGTACCGCATGTTTGAAGAGACCATTTGTCTGATGTACAACATAGTTTCCATTCGTCTGAAGCGTTCACATTTCTGTTTTTAGCACCTTTTTATTTATCTATGTTACAATTTCTATGTTTATGAATGTAGCTATGAATAAATAGGCATGTGGCATGTAAATGACAGTTGTTTGCAGCTGCCAGATTTATGAACAGCTAAATGTTTGTACGATGAAATTCATGAGGATTTATGCATCTTGGTATACATAACCTTTTTTTCATGATGCCCATTACATGTTCTCATTGTTCTAAAGTTATCCAAAAAGGCTCACAAATGTTTCTATCAAATGCTATTTTTTGAAAGTGATTCATCTGTTTTCTGACAGATATTGGTGTTAAAATAGCTTTTTTTTTTGATAAAGCCAAAAAAATGAAAAATCTTCAAAATAAAACAATCAAAAACCTTCAAAAACTTCAAAACTAATTTTAAAAATGTTAAAACTCCTTTAAAATTAAAACATATGCACAGTCCAAAACTATGTAGAGATGCATTGTACGCAGCCCTGCTAAGGATCACCAGGTTTCCAGATTTTCACAAGTAACTGACGCACACGGAGCAGGAAAATGAGATTTGTGTGACAGGAAAGCTCAGCCAGGGCTCGACATTTGTTTTCTGCCAAACAAACCATCGTCTCCTTGACGCGGGGCATCAGGCAGAGCTCATCTGAGCCCCTGGGATTCAGGAAGACTCGAGGACGATCTTGTGATGGAGATGACAACAATACAAGCACATGCTCCCCCCACACATACAAAAAAGCTAAATCAAAATTTATTTTAAAAAAAACAACAAAAAAACAGAGCAATCTTCTAGCTGCTTCTGGTTCTAATTAATTTGCTGTGAAGTAGATTGAAACTGCATGTGTTTATTAAGAAATGACATTGGCTAAATCTGTGGCCTATCCCAAAAGCTTTGTTTAAAATCCTGTATGTTTGTCTTCCTTGGCATAGCAACAAGTGGTTCCACGTGAGCCCATGTCAGTGTTTTCCTTCTCCTGCTAAAATCTCGGCTCAGTCCACATGTCATATGACTGGTAAACAGTGTTTTTCTACATCTTGGACTGCTGAACACACCTCTGGTCCTGCGCATTTAAACCGCCGCTAAAAACTCAAGATTTGCTTTCTGACTCCCATTTTGCAGCTAATAAATATCAGGGGGGGGAAAAAACCCAGCATGCACTGTCATGTGAGGTTCCCGTTCTTCAGGCCTCACTTTCTTTTTGACACAAACACTCGCTGCAAAAGTTTGCATCAGAACACTTTGATGAAGCAAGACCGTGGTACGGCAAAGCGCACGGCGTCCTGCCTTGTGTTTTTTGCACAAGGCAGACTGGAACACAAGCTGTTCCAGTTTGGAGCAAGAGTGACAGTTGGCTGGATGCGTCCCAGCTACCTGTCTTCGCCCAGGGTTTTAAAAATGTCAAGCAGGAATATTTTGTTGAATAATTACCAACACAGTCATCAGGAACTCAATCCCATCTACACTTAGCCCTCAATTGTTTGGCAAACTTTCAAATTGCAGCAAGCAATCTTAGTTGTGCGTTGCACCTTATGATCCAGTCACAGTTTTAAGCCACATTATGATAAACTATTTAGAGATTTGGTGAAGAGTTGGACAAAACAGAGAAATGGATGCAATGAAAATGCTCATAAAAACCTATCAAAACGCAGAAGACAAATATTTAAATTGACCCTAGAAATACATATATTTCAGTCTTTTTGCAAAAATGTCAGTTTCTCAAACTTTTTCACACGTCGTCACATGTCAACCGCAAACTTTAATGTATTTGATTGATATTTTGCTGATAGACTGAAATAACGCAACGTGTGATCATAAAGTGGAGCTACTTACATGCCCTGAGTCAACACTATGTAGAATCCTCTTTCACTGAAATAGCAGCAGCTGGGGTTTTTCTCAACCACTGTGCAGTTTAGCTTGGTTTTATGGTTGACTAAATTATGAAGTAATTCTTGGACGGAGCTGAATTAAAGATAGATTTTGCCAACATTCTTTCGATTTGGTTTCAAAAGATAAAAATCTGAAAATACTATATGCACTTTCAACAAAAATGGAGTCTCACTGGCTAATTTTCCAATTTTTGACGCATTTCCCACCCGACCAAAATTAGATTGGATTAGATTTGATCTCACTCCCAACAAACTAGACTCGTTTGTATTAGTAGACAAAAAAGCTTGATCACTTTTATCTCAGTTTGAGTCTTACTGGAAAGGTTTTTATATAGTTTGTTTCGTTTTCGCCTGGGGGAAAAAAATGTAGCTGATGGAACCCATGAAAACAACATTTCAACAATATTAACTCTTCTCCAGCTTCCCTAACAAGTTTTCCTTCATGACTGCCTTGTATTTAGCTTCCTGAACTGCTCCTATAGAACCAGATCAGTGTACCAAAATAAGAACTGTGTTCGCTTTAGGTAAAATCCAGCGCCTGACGAAGAGTTTCAGCAACAGTGATAGTTTTCAGAGTCAAACCTTACCTGCAGCTCACACCATGCCACTTCCACCGTCGTCTCCGTATCCAGTCCCTTGTACACGGTCTTGAAAGACCCTCTCCCAATCTCTATGTCGAACTTTAGGAAGCGCCCGTCCGGCGAAGTCCCTACGGCCTTCGTTTCTGCCTCCTCTATGTCCTCTTGCACTCGTTTCTCGGCCTCCCTTTGCTCCGCTCTCGCTTTCGCTTGCCCCCTCTCCTCCTCTGTCTCCTGGTCCTTCTCCTCGATCGGGCTGCTGATGTTCCCCTCAAGTGCTGGTTTATCGACTTTATCATCCTTTGACGAACATTGTGCTTCCTGCATCCCTCTGGCACACAACTTGACATCAGGCTGTTTGCCTGCCACTCTATCCGTAACATCCAATACTGTCAGGGTTGGCTCTTTTGTTGGCCCCTTTGCACCATAATCAGCACTACTAGTTGTGGGAACAGCCACAGTGATGACTTTTAGATCTTCCTCAGCGTGATGTGCATGCCCCTGTGAGACCAACCCACCACGGTCAGAGTAAGGCTGAAAGCCGGTGCCTTGCAGGTAGGATCCTCTTGCGTTCTTCTCGCCCTCTGGTTCTTGTTCCTCGGACCTACAGATCTGCGGGGTGAAGAAGAGGGTAGTTCCTTCACAGTCAGGGGGCGAGGTGAGAAGCACGGTCGCTTTGCTGGGCAGGTCCAAAGCTGTGGCATTAGAGTCGCAAATAACACTGCGGCGGAAGAAGCGGTGCTCGGCTGTTTTGGAGTCTCTCTCCATGGTGTGGCGCCGCCGACGCACCTCAGGCTGCTCGCCGATCTTCTCCACGACGTGCGAGTCTGAACTGGCAGAGCCGTTCACATTCTTGTGGGGGGTTTGAGGTGACGGGCAGGGGGAGTCAGAGGATGCCGGGGGATGAGGGGAGAGGAATTTTACTGCTTTGTTGCTACTTTCGGACATTCTTCTGCAGGGCTCAGACCACAAAGGAAAGAAAACGGAAATATAAATAAGGACTTAGGTAAAAAAAAAAGTGAGGAATTAGACAAAACTATCTGTGTAAACTTCAGAACTCAACTTGAGATATTCTCAGAAAAACGCAAAGGCAACTAGTCGTGTCAGGAAAATGTGTAAGAGTTTGTAAGGACTTATCAGATCTGCTTCCTGTCTGCAGCGTCAGCTGTTTTAACAAGACAACCTACAGTTCCTATAAGGCCCTTCCTTACAGGGCTGAGGGACACCCCAGGTAAGAAGAGGGGGCTTAAAGACGGGGGAGGCGAGGGACGACAGGCAGACCGTCAGGGCGCGTGGCCAGCGCTGCAACGAGGTGTGAACGGTCAAATCAAGTCCAGAATCCATCCTGCTGCCGACATCCAGACACAGCTGACTGCAACATAGAAGGACTGGAGACCAATCAGACGCCGACAGCCACGGACGAATCTCTTTAAAGCTGGAACGGCAGGTTGTGACGAGGCCCTCTCCCAGCTGACCCGTCTGGTACGGCCTGGCCTGGCCCGGCCCGGCCCGGCTTGGTCTTCTTGAGTCTTTGTCACTAAAAGACAAGAAAATAATAATTAGTACATGTTCAAAGTTATTATTTGATTAATCTGTAGAGTCTCTCAAAACAGGCCTATGTTTATTGCAGAAAAACTGAATCTTAGTTTCACCTGACAAAAAAACGGTTACAGTTGATGTCCCAGTATAGTTTTGCAACTCTACTTGTGTATTTTTGTGATGGTAGGATAGAAGATTTGTTTTCGTTCATGGAGTTAGCTTGTATTGGTTGCTATGGCGATTCCGTGTCACTCTTTACTTCAAATTTCCAACAGTGAAACTTGAATATTTTCTACTTCCTTTACCGTACTGTGAGTGAGATTTGGTTAAAAACAGATACTCCCTCAGAAATGTTGGCCCAACTTCCAGTTGTTTTAAAAGTTTTAATTATTACTTTGATCCCAGACATGGACAAGTTTATGTGAGAAGCTAATTTCTTGCAGACATTTTAGACTTCCCTGAACGGCATGTTCTCGTCTTTCCCATTTTGAAGAACGACTAAAAGAAAGAGGCCAGTTTGTCATGTTGTATTTAAGCTTCTCTGAAACAAGACGTCTTCGAGCTAAAATTTGCAAGACGGTCTGGGATTATGACAATATGAATTATATATAAATCCTGGTAACATTCCTACCAAGTTAAAAAATGGTCAATTTAAAAGACTGATTCAGTTTAAACCATTTCTAAATAAAATACAATATATTTTCTTAAATTGGTCTTTATTTCCTTCACTGAACATATTCTTATTTTTATGTGTCTGAATATTCAGTTGCAATAAAGATGCATTTATTTTACAATTATTTAGAAAAGGTTGCCAAAAGTATGCAGGGTCTCCCCCAGTGAACTATAAGCCTGGTGGGCCAGCAGGCTTTACTTGTGCCCTCACCAGGCTAAATATTGCTCTATTATTTAAGTTTTTTTTTATGTTTGCATTTTTTAAGACTTTATAGTTGGTGTTCAGATATTAATCTTCCAATAACACATAATTCCCAAGTGATATTTTCAGATTTCCTGTCAACTTTAAACATTTTGTAACTCAAAAACACGATGGGCCTCTGGATGACTCACTGCCAAGCGCCCCAACCACCGGGCTCAGCGAGCTTTCTGGGGGAAACCTTGGTAGGTGAAGGAGAATTTTAACCTCAGCCAAAATGATGCATTTTTATGAGCTTCTGACTCCATAAAAATATTTCTTCCAAAGACTTTTGTTCATAAATAGAGCCCATTCTCACACGAAGCAGTTCATTCGTTTTACAGAAAGACTTTAAATCCATAAAACCCATTAATCAGGAAATTTGAGACGCATGACAGTGTGGTTCATCATGTAAGCAGACGATGTGCATCCCCAGTGCCTCTGTGCTGTTAGTGCATTAGAGAGATGTAGCCTAATTGCACCACGTTCTAAATTTAGCCCAAAGACACAGCAGCAGCCCGATTGACCTCAAGGTTAGGCCAGCCTGTAGCAATTCGACAGCTTAACATGAGAGAGGACGGGTGGAGGGGTGGTCCTCTCCAAGTGACATGGAGAGAACGACTGCACGGACCACTAAATGCATAAGTGAGGACAGGGCAGCGCGCTCGATATATATTACTCAGCATACAGGATTACAGGGCAGCACGAGGCGTAAGGGAATATGCTTACTGGGTTTGGCAGCAGCCTCACAAAACAGCCTGCAGATAAACTTCTGCTCTTATCATCACTGGCACAGAGGAACAGCAGCTGCTTTGGTTTGCGATGATGGAACTGTGAACATATTTTCAATCACTCATCTGTGGGCTTTTTTTTCTTTTTAGTCATACCAATCCTGTATAAATCAAACTTTACGTCTAAGCTGAGTAAAATGTGAGTCAGTAAATTTACAACTCGACAAACCGCTCTCTTATTAACAATCCAGCTGGTGTGGTGGAATTTATGTCATAAGGAACGTTAAAAAAAAAGACGCTTCAAGGTTGTATCAGATCTTCCCACTGAAAGGTCACTAGTAGGTGTGTGCTTAAGACCAGCAGGTACAATCAGCCGGCTTGTTTGTGCAGCCATATGTGCTGTGCAGTTGCACGTGTAATGAACAGGTTTTAAAATTAGCATGGCATAATACCGCAGATTGCGCAGGCCGCCCTCGAGGTTAAGAGAGGAAATTTGTTCAACCAGATGTCTCAAGTCCCAGGTGCTGCACTGTCTGCTCCTGTGAGCGGCTCCAACAATGAGGAGGTGAGGTAATCCCTCAGAAGGAGATGACACAGACTGAGTAGAGGTACAACTCAAGAATGAGAGCGCTGAAGTGCATTACTTTCGTCTAAATCACAAAAAAAAAAACACTGCAGCGGTTTAGCACCCTCTCGGTGGACAGTTGCTCTCCTGGTGCCTGAATCATTTGTGCATCGCGGCCGAGAAGCAGAGCAGCTTCTGCGATCGGTATGAAACCTGAATCGTTAAATATCCACAACCATAAACATATGACATCAGATGACCACAAAGGCGTGCAGCAACAAAGACTTGGTTGTCTTAATTTCAATATATTTCACAAGAGCTAAGAGACATGCGGCTGTTTACCTGGATCAATGTCTATTAAGGTTTTAAAAAGTTTCAGTTTCAAAATCTGTCTAATTTTCTTTCTTACTTTGGTTTTGAGCACTTTAAACAGATTGCCAGAGCAGTTGGTGAAAATGTCGAAATGAGAAAAAGTCTATGGTTGTTTCGTTTACAAGCTGAAAACGGAAGGAGTTCTTAGTTTTGGTGAATTTAATAAATTCAGATTTTTCAGTATCTGACCTGCTAATGACCGCAAAGTTAGTTGAACCAATCTAACAACTAAGAGCCCTAAAGACTTTCTGCCAATAAACATAATAATTTAGTGATTTCTTCATTGACTGTGAAATTCACATCTACAACCTCTATTAAAGTCCAACAGCATTAAAAAAACAAACAATATAACCAAAAATCACAAATGGCATGCCAGGCCTTAAAAGGAAAACAGACAAATAAATTGTAGTAGATCGGAAGATGCTGAATCAGTTTAAATACCTTTACATTGGCCGTGCTGATATGCTACATAGTAATTTCTAATAAAATGCATCGCAGAAGTAAATATCTGTGGAGAATAATAAAAGTCCAGGCATTTCAGAGTAATGGAAGCTGTGACTTATTGAAAACAGATTTGTTTGGCAGCATCAAGAGCCCAAGTCAACAGCGCAATCAACATTTACAGAACCATCATTGCACTCCTGATGGATGAAGCATGCACGTTATAACACAACTGGGAAGCTGCGTGGTTTTTTTTTTTTTTGTTGCATGCATTTAGTGCTTAAGAGTCCAACAGACTTGTGCTGGATGTGATGCAGAGCTCGGAGCAGCACTGCGGGGTTCACTGCTGCCTGTTGAGGAACTCACACACCCGGCCATGCTGCTAACTTTACCCGCAGACTAAAACAAGACACGAACAGAGTCTGGTTCCGTCTTAAATAAAACAAAAAAAATGAATTGTTACCTATCACATTGGTGTTGGTTGTGCTGGTCCCGCTGAAGTACGAAGGTAAAAACTTGAATAAACGAGCCTCTACTGAACTCCTCTGCAGTGGGAATCCTCTCCGAGACTCGGCACTAATGTCAGCCCGGTGCGTCACATTAAAGCCACAGTTGGTTGCAGGAAAAACACACAAAGATGGAGTAATTACAAAAACATGAACCCCTTTTTGTGAAAGAAGTCCCCGGCAGCGGTACGAGCAACACGCCGACAGACAGACAGACAGACAGACAGACACCTCCCACCCCGCAGAGATGCCAAGTTCGCTCACCGATGTAGTGGCGGCTCTGGTACTACTTTACTGTCTGTCTCTCTTTTGGGGTTGTCTGCGTTCGGGTCCGGACTAAAAAGATAACCGCTTCACTCAAATGTGCAAAACCGCCATCTGCATGCTAGTCCGGTCCGCTTCTGCAACCGCCGTTTTGCCCCTCAAGGCGCGAGTGACGCGATAAATCCGCGGTGATGAAGCGACATTCCCCGTTTAAAGCCGCGGCTCGGCGGCTCGGTCTGCTCTGGGGTCCTCTCCAGCGATGACTCGTCAAGGCGAAGGCTGGGCTTTCGCACAGCGGCGACGCGTCAAGTTCCTGCCGTTGCACGCGTAGGGTAGCGGAAACGCGTCTGCCTTTCAAAATAAAACGGCATAATTTTGAAACAGAATCCCGTTGCACTGGAGAAGAGATGCAGCAATTTTAAAAAAAAAAAAAACAAATGTAGGTGTTGACACCTTAAAAATAAAAGAAAAAATTTAAGCTTGTCATATCACAATTACAAACTTAAAAATATTTCATTGGGACATTACGTGTCAGACGTGGACTGAATAGAGATTAATATTCTCCTACTGTATGTACCAAGATAAAGTGACTGACTAAAGAAAGTGCTACTATCATTAAGTCTTTATTTATTTATTTGTTTGTTTATTTAATGTGGATGTGTCTGTGCTTTCTAAATAAAAATATTACATAACTTCAACAAAGATGACAAGTTTATGGTTTGACGTAAGTCATGTCGTGGACACACACACAAAAAAAAAGCCTAAGAAGGGGCTCTGACCCAAGAAAAAGAACAAAATAAAATGTAAAAGACGTCAAGGGCTTCCTAGATTTTACAGTACCAAAAACAAAAAACTCTCCTGAAATAGAATAAGAAATGTTTTATTTTCCATACAAAGAAATATGGTCCGATTGAATTGAGTAGAAATAACTCCTAACCATGCTCTAGTCACGTCCAAGATCTCCATAAGATAAACACATAATAAATTTAATAAAATAAAAACCTTAATTTAATTTTTTTAAATAAAAATCTTAAAATAGCAATAATAAATTCTTACGGAAGAGGATTAGGGCCACTGAAAAAAACAAATTCAGCGGCTCAGATAAAAAATAAAATAAAAATTCAGTGAGCCAATTCTACCTGTAAACTAGTATTACTACAAAAATCTAATTACTTATGTAAACAGTAGACACTAACAACATAAAATATCCCTTTATAAAAACTGCTGGAAGGGTTTATGCAAAGTGAATGAAACACCGCTAGGAATAGAAGTTTAATTTTGAAAGTCCAAAGCGGAAGTAGTGTTGACATTTTGAGATCAATGACCTTTAGTCAACAGCGCCAGTTGGGACCCAAATATGCCGTTTTGTTGTGTCAGATTCCAATTTTTATTGAATTTAATCATAATGCACTTTCTTCTGACAGTTGTTGACTTTATTTTTTTAATTGCTTTGTTGTTTTGTTATTTTTGCAGGTATTAAAAAAGTGTGTAGCTTTCAAAAACAGCACAATTTGTCAGCGGCCCTGACATTTTAGCATTCGTATTCAAAGTAATCATTGCCATTTAACGAAAGATGACTTCAAATAATTTTTTAGCTTAATGTCTTGGAAAATGTTGAGATTTCTCTCTATTTCTCGCATTTTGTCCTGGTTCAACTTGGAGATGAAGAAAAGTAAAGTAAAAATAAAAGTAAGAAAACCCCCCCAGTCCTTAGGTTTGTAGTAATCCAGTTATGATGTTGAAAGTGTGATATTAGACATTCCAATCTATCACAGCTTTGAGTAAGGAAAGACCCAAACTGGGTCCGGACCTTGTTCTGCTGGGTTTTCGCGTAAAGGACTAACTGAGAGTGCTTGAGTGTGGAACAAATCATTCTATGATTTGCTCCTGCATCTCAACCTGTAAAGCGAGAGCGACGTGTGCAGTTTGTGTGAGACGGCTGCTTGGTGTTCCTTTTCCTGCTCTAGGCTCACATGCTGTACATCCTTCACCTTCCTTTAGGCACTGAAGCTGCACTGTGTGGGATTGCTCAACAGCGGAAAAGCATGTTCTGACTGAAACAAACTAGGAAGTCTATACAATGGATCTATAGAATGTAGGTCTACGTATAATATTTACTATAACTTCATAATGCAAGAGTGTCCATAAGTTGTGCTTTGCCGTCTTACAGTCTTGTTATCTGTGGTTTACTTAACAAATTTCAAATAAAATAAAACAATGATTTTAAATCAAACTCGATGTGAGTTTAACATCTTGAACTATTGACCTTAGAGCATGGCGAAACTTTACTGTTTCTCTTTACTCAGTTCACTTGTGATTGACCCCAAAAACTGCAGCCATTAACTTATAGAACCGGATCATAAATCTCTCAATAAAACCTAATACAGGAGGAACATTTATTTATTTGTTTATTTTTTTAAAACAGTCTATCTAACAAATCTGCTCCGTTTTCATGAAAGCAACCTTTTACAGGCATTATAAAGATCAGATTGTTGATCACTTCACAATACTGGTAAATGTTTTAAATGAGCAAACTCTTCAGTGTTGGAATCATTGGTTCTCACTGCTGAAACGGTGACCACTGGAAATAGAAGTGTGTTTACAGAATGGGTGTTTACAACTAAACTTGTGTGACTTGCCTTTATACTTACTTTCTGCAAGCTGCACTTCTGCTAGAACAAAAGCTACCTATAAAACTTGACTTGATCACCTATAAAGCACCAGAGGTTTGCCCTTAAAAAGTTGAGTGAAAACGAGTATATATGAAAAGCCTGCAGTTTGTTGGTAATTGCAGCAAAACAAACAGCATTCCTTGGACGTAGTGTATCTATAAACATGTTAGCTGCTCTTTTTGTCCTTATCTATTAAGCTGACTGGCCAACTTCTATTTTCCCTTCACAGCACAAACACGATGCTCATGTCATGTAGTGCTGATCCTAGAGGGCAGATCGTACCTCTATAGTAGGCAAAGTCATAACCTTGCACCACTTGTTTGAAGAGGTTACGTCCACAAATGCGGTTTTTTTTTTATGTACAATGATTCTCAGAACATCGTCGTCACCATGGCATTTTTTCAGGTGTCAGCACAACCTGCAGTCTCATGAACGTGACATTTTATGTTGACCATAAAACATGTTGAAAACAATTCTTGTTTGGACCTTGTTTATCCAACGACTTTGAGGAAATAGCTTTAAATCAACCAATATAACTTTTATACATTTCAGTTTGTGTGATCGAACTAAACCAGACGTTTAGGTTTCAGACCCAGAATCCCGTTGAGTTTGAAAAAGTCTGTACATCAGCAATGCCCTCCATTAGTGGAAGATGAGAGTCATTTTTGTTTAGGAGTAATACGATCATCAACTGAGGCGGCACCCAAACTAATGAGGATGTACAAAATACATTGTGCATGGAGTCAGAGGCAGATCTATAAAGTCATTAGCCAGACATGGCTTTGAGCTGACCTGCATGAAACAGCTACACCACTGCATCCTGCTCCTCACCAACGTCTTAGAAACCAGCTGGACATGCAGGCAACTGGAATCCTTCTGCTCATCCAGTTAAACAGTAGGTCTACCGCATAATCAGCATCTGCTTGTCCTGGTTCTGCTTCCTCACCTTTAAATGCAGCAATAAAAGTGATAGTGGTAGAAACAGCAGCTGGCTACTGTGGAGCACGAACGCAGGTTGTTTGTGGGTCAGGAAATTGTGTTGATTTCTTTGTCAAATTCTCTTAGAAGACGATACTACATAATCAAAATCCTTTGATTAATAAAATAAAATAAAATAATATTTGTATTATACATGAAACGGCAAGTACATTTTGTAACAGAGCACCTAGTGGTACGTTCGTATTGTTTGGTTGATGCGGGGGCTTGATTACGGAAGGTAAAAGGTCAAAGTAAAGTTACAGAAGCGTAAATAATTAGGCACAGGAAAGAAAGCAATCATATTATTTATCTCACAGCATTTCCTGGAGCAACTAGCTAATTCTAGTTTACACAATGTGCACAATATTAACTGTGAATTTAGCTAAAAACTGTCATAAAGCTAAAGACCTGAGTAAATCTTCTGCTGAGTTAGGACTGTTCTCTAACCTACACAAGTGTCTGGCACTTTCTGCTCTAAAGACTGCATAAGGTCATTTCAGTCTGAATCACCAGATAACATGATGGACCGAGTGAAAAGCAACATCAAGGTCAGCAGCATAACATTTAAGGCAGAGACGGATAACCACACAAACTCACGTAAGATTACCAAAACAGCTAACCTCCCTCTTGAAATATTTAGGCGACAGATTTATTTTTACGGTGAACTTCACCATCCATGAGATGTTCCGAAACAAAGATCCCCTCTGCTTTGGCAATAATTACCGAATGTTGAGGCTTCCTTCTGCCAAGCAGAGCAGAACACATCGCTTTGCAGTTCTGAAATACGGTTTTGCTGACTCAGTGGTAACAGAAGCAGCCCATTCCTTCTGTTTGATTTTTTTTTTTTTTACGCAACCAGAAAACATTTCCAAGAGCTGAATAGTAAGATTGGGATTGCAATACTTGAGTTCCCAATTCTGCCATTCAAGAAATGTACAATTCTTTGATGGCTTTGTATGTAGCTACAAGGTTTATATGTTCAAGCAAGTCCAGTTTAGTAGATATTTCTCAACGCTGATCTTTTCGTCTGAAAGATAATCGACTTAGTGAGCGTTCACTTACGTCAAACAATCCGCCGTCAAAGCTTCAATCGGTTCGGCCTCTAAAAGGCTGGTTTCTCATCTCTTGGAGAATATTGTGAACGATTAATGAGTCGGCAAAAAGTTGTTATTTTTTCAAATAGTTTTATTTTCTTTTGAAACGGTGCCAGAGAACATAATCTAGAGTTTTTTTGTAGAAGTATTCTTACCACTTAATCATCTTTACACTTTGTCATGGTGCAACAGCAGACTTGAACATCGTCACCTTTACTGGGTTTCTTAGGACTTTCTTTCAACAATTGATTTCTTCTTGCCACTCTTTCACAGAAAGCTAGATTTGTGGACTGCACTTCTAAGCTGTAGAAATACGCAGCTCCTCCACAGACACCACTTTATCTGTGGAGGAGATGAAAAAGTAACAGGGACTTTTTTTTTCCTTTTTTTTTTTACAATTACATGGCAGAGTTTTCAGATTTGAATCAGCAAAAGTATTTGGAAATCACTTGTTGTTTCCTTTATCTTGGCAATACTGCTTTGCTTTATGTCCGTTTATCACCGGACTCCCAATAAAACTCATTAGATTTTGTGTTTGTAATGTAACAAAACACTCAAGATGTACGAAAACCTTTGCAAAACACTTGTAGCCTGATGCCGAAACGGTGCACCTTGCCTTTGGTGTAATGCCTTTTCTTTAATAGGTGAGAGGAAAGAAACTAAATTAAGATTGCATGAAGAAGTTGTTTAGAACATATGTATTTTTATTTCAAATACATGTACATTTCCTTTGTCTGGTAAAGATATATCAGGCTCATCTGCATTTGTGAGGGTGCCATGTAGCACAATGCAACACAGTGCACATGGACGACTGTTTCTTGTGCACCTGTTCCTGAGATTCAATCGATCGATCAATCGATCGATCAATCAATCAATCAATCAATCAATCAATCAATCAATCAATCAATCAATCAATCAATCAATCAATCAATCAATCAATCAATCAAATTTTATTTGTATAGCACATTTCAGCAGCAAGGCATTTCAAAGTGCTTTACATCATTACAAACACAGAAACACAATGCAACATAGAATCCACAATCAAAACACGACATTAAGTCAAGTTCCATCAATACATTTGTAATTGATTACATTTCAAATACAATCCTAAACAGGTGGGTTTTTAGTCGAGATTTAAAAGAAGTCAGTGTTTCAGCTGTGAAGTGAGGTTAAAGGTTTCTGTCAGAAACATAACATCGATATTATGCTCAGTGATGAAATCATTAATTAATAGAGCTTTAGCACAGAGAGATCTGGTATTTAAAAGAGTTTAAGTGACTTGGAGGCCAAGAAATCTTCAGTCTGAGGTTCCTTTAGGCAGGGGATCAGTCTGATGTTTGAATTAAAACAGCTGTATTTTATGTTTCTGTTTCTTGTAAATTTTCTTTTAGTGATCCGGACAGGTAATGTCCTGTTCTGCAGTGCCGGGGGTCCAGACACATTCTGGAGCAAGAAGGGTGTAAAGATAAAGTCTGGACCCCGGCCTCAGACCTCAGAAACGCAGAGTGATGGATCCTCTGGGAAGTTAGTCAGGTGGCTTAAATGAAGTGAGGTCTGCTACGTGAGCACTAAGGAGAGACGCCCCAAGTACAACCTGTTGATTCATTTCATCTGTAAATTTAAGAAACTCCGGTCCAGAAGACATTTCTCCATGTGTATCTTGTGAATCCTGTGAATAAGTGGGTGAGCAGAGAGGGAGGGGGGAAGGAGGAAGGGAACCAGTCACTCCGTCTTCAGTCGATGTATCAGCTTGTTTTTGTTCCTGATAAGTCGAGTGTTTCTTCCTAGTCAGAAATCCTTGAGCCTGTTCTTCTGAAGCGATAATCATGTTGCTGTCCTTGTTGATAAAATGAAAAAGATTTGCAGTGAGTAGTTTTATCCCATGTTTATTAAGATTGCGTCCACTTCTTCCAAAAAGGTGAAAGTGCTGCCAATAGATCCAGAGGTTATCGATGAAGGTCACTGAGCTGGCAGAGCAGCTTTTAATCAGCCATTTGTTTATCATGTCCAGCCTGGAGTGTTTTTCGTCTCCCCATTGAGGTGATGGAATTGGACCACTGAGAAATAACTCCATTTTTAACTTTCCCATAGTGTTCAGAAGAATATTAAAGTCCTTTTTCAGAATCTCAGATTCAAAGGGTTTTCTGTGTTGTAATTTGCCTACATGCACATTCAGGAAATGTACACACACATTGCATGTGGCTTTTCAGCTCACAAACGGCACAAAAGCCACACAAAGACACAAACGTGCAAAAGAGGAAGCTTGAGCGAGAGAGAGAGCTCAGAATATATCAGCCGGAAATATGCAAAGAAAGGGTGCCGATATTGCAGTGCATGTGTGTGCATGTTTGTATTTATATGTGCTCTTCTGCTTCTCTTTGTAAATACGCAATCAGGTGATTTTTAATTTTTCTCCTCCTCAACCCCTCGGCTGCTGTCAGTCAGCTGCAGATGGATGAGTTTCATAAGATAAAATGACAAGTTTATAGATAATTGTGAGCTTTTCCTTCAGTAGATTTGCAATTTTGCTAAAGGTGATGATATCATCCTAGCAGATTTTATGTTAAACATTCTTGTTTGGCTCCATAATTCCTGCAGGAGAACAAACAGCCAGTCGTGTTACCTCATTTATAAATGTCAGTGAGAATGAATCCGATTTGACGAGTTATGGCAAGTTGGGGAACTTGTCAAAACTCAGCTCAGGTTGTCAAATTTAGCTTAGGACTTTGTGCAGGCCATGCAGGAGGGCCTTCTGCTAAAATGCACAGAGGAACTTCTGTGTGTTCTGCATTGTCGTGTCTTTCTCTTTTAACTTCTGCCTCTCTTTTACTTTCAGAGTTACAACCAGTCTTTTTTTATGTGCTGCGCTGTTGAAGGTGTGAACATTATGCAGCAGAAATCAGCTCCCATATTTTTGAGCATTTAATGCATAAATTACAGAAGTTTACATGCACTCATCACTGTACGGAGGTCATGACGTCACAACACATGTAACGTTCATCTCATGTCAATAGCTGTGGATTTGACATGATGTTGAACAATTTGGCCTTATTAAGAAATCTCAAATAATCACAATCATGGCTAATGTGAACAGATGTAACCCTCTGACCTGATTCACATCGTCCATATTTGTTTTGCTTTTACTATTATTCCACCATTCGTTATTTCCTGGTTATTCCCAAAGCTGCTATTCGGCGTCATGACAGCTGCGACTAATCAGAAATTAGTTATGGGGCACAGGAGAGAAATCTGGTTTCCCTTCTTTGAAAACACAGTCATTTAAGATTCGATCCCTGGATGCTGCTCGCATCTGTTTAGAAACAAACACCAGAAGACAACTTTCATCCTCAGCTCCGCTCACATGCATGAGCAAAGGGAAGATTCTGCAGCTCAGCTCCACAGTGATGGAGTGCAGCTATTAACGCCACTTTAGCACAGGAAGTTGAAAGCATGATTAATACGTTTCCTTTTTGGTTTGTATATATCCACTGTGCTCAAAGCTAAACCTACTTTAGCTATGACTCCCATACAGCGAGATGTCTTCTTACAGGTCGAAGGACGTGGGTGTAAAAAAGATCTTGTGTTGCAACTATGAACCTGTCACTTCCCTCCTCAGTGACTCTGCATTCAGCCTCAACTACTCTTGTTCTCTCTTTGCATTCTTTCAGTCTGCTTTTATGTGTTTCTCTTTTTCTTGCCTCAAGTCAAAACCTTCCAAGCAAGTCAGATTTCTGACTGCAGCTTTTACCTCGTCTGTGCAGCCTCATGACGTGTTTTGAGTTTGAGCAGCTGGCTTTTTTTCTTTTTCAATCAGCACAATGTGACTGCTGCGACAGGCTGGCGACCTGTCCAGGGTGTACCCCGCCTCTCGCCCGGAACGTAGCTGGAGATGGGCACCGGCAACCCTCCCGACCCCATTAGGGACAAGGGTGTACGGAAAATGGATGGATGGTTGGACAATGTGACTGTGCAGTACAATCTCCTACCAGACAGTGACACTAAAGAGTCCAGTCTGTCTGTATTTAGAGTCCAGCTCAGCAGATTGCACCTGATATCAACACAAAGCCGCACTCTCCACATGCCTCTCCTCCTCTCTGTGATTAAGTGCGTCTCCCTGCAGGCTGGTGAGAAAGCTCAATGTTTCCCCGCAAAGGTTCTCACTTGCAGTTAGAACAGTCTAAATTAGAAGGCAATTAACATGAATAAGGCCCCTGTCCCCGGAGACCGAGGAGTAGATTAAATATGAGGTTGCGTTTGGTTTTTTTTTGTGCTAAAGTAATTTAAAGGGCAGGCATGCCTTGCTAGGCAGAGGAGAATAGAAGAGATTAGATGATCATAACTACAGTAAAAGTAAAGTCAATCAGCTCTTACTTTGACCTTTTATCTATTCGTTACACTCAGATTTTCCTAAGCTGGATGTAACTATTCCGACGCATTGATTCGCTTTCAAGTGATAGAAAATTATTTAAAGTCATTGAGGTTGAGTTTTTAAGGGGTGTGTGATGTTGGCTGTGGTTTGAAACGAGCTGGCAGTGAAGGAAACTCATTTAACTGTGTTGAAATGCCAAATAAAAAGGATTTTAAGGTACAAGACAACACAGTTTATATATATATATGTACCATCTCTCTGCAACTCACACCTGATAAAAAATTTTAATTGATCACTAAATTACCATGTGATTGAAGTTGCTGTGGAAATCTACTACTCTACTTACCATCTAACTTCCTTTCTCCGCCGTGTCTCACCCGGTGGGCTTTGTTGTTGCTTCCTTAGTTATAGGCTGTGTCCTTTGAGTCTTCGTCTCCTTCAAGTGTGTTCTCACAGATGGTCCCTGGGAAAATCTCAGAGATCACCTTCCTGCTCCGCTCGCTTGACCCTCTGCTCAATACCTCAAGAAACTCAGACCAACCCCTAAAGCCGTCTGCCATCCGCCGAGTCATTTGGCTCACCTTGTGTTTTCCACTACAAAAGGACACAGACTGCATAATTCACGGCTGCAAATGAGGTGTAATCAATTTTATTATTTAAACATACTTCATTGTTATGACAAGGTCTCTGTAGCTCCGTAGTAACTCTGGAGGATCTACACCCATCCACACCTCAATTGGCATGTAAGAAATGGTGTGCTCTTGCCTTTAACAGAAATGTAGCAGTGAGAGAGCGTTGCAGTTTGCAGCATGCAAACATGTGGAAGAAGAGGCTGTGGCCAGATGAGAAAACAAAAATTTGTGCAACTCCTAGTCCAGGACTCACATGCTCTGCAAATTTCGCAATCCGTACCCGCCCACATACGTCCGCCAGGGGTCTCTAAGAATGTCTGCATACAGATTAAATTATGATTGAATGTGCTGACAGGGACAATGATAACCTCAGTTATTCAGGGCGGTGCCAAACACACAGCAGTTAAGAGACGCGGAACGGCCAGTTCTTGAGAAAAGAAAGAATGACAACAACAAAGCTTGTTGTACGGCTATTTTCCAAGAGTGGATCATTCACCAAAATCCAATTAGAGAATCTGTAACAAAGGTGAATTTTGCAAACGCTCTCTGTCCGTCTGAGGAACTTGAGCTTTTTTGGAATGAAGAAAAGGCAAATGTGAAGAAAAATTTAGTAACAATGTTTAAATAAATTTGAATGTACATTTTACGATGTTTTTATTAATGGTTTGCACTCAGTTGCAGCTCAACAGGATATATGCTCTTCTGACCCTCCTCAAATAAGTGAAGAACAGGATGTTCAGCAGTTAGAAATGTGAGACGTGGCTAAGGTGATAAGCCTAGTTTGCAGAAATTCAAAAAGCTGGAAGAAACAGAAAGTAGAAGACCTGCAGCATCAACTGGAGCAGAAGGAGGTTCTACGAAGCGACGTGCGTCCCACACTTTTCAGGTTTTTTTATTTGTAATAAAATACTTAAAAGCCTTTGCCTTCCAGTTCCTGATCATGTACTAATAATGATATAATGTTATTTTATGTTGGAGTCGTTTTTTCCACAATGGAAATGTTTTAAGAACGTCCACATCAAGCATCAAGAGTGCTTATTAAACATTCACATCTGCGACCTTGTGATTCACGTCGTCTCTGGCCTGAATCACACGGTTGATAACCTGGTCTAACATCCTGAATCACTTCATCTGCAGCCAGCGCACCTTCACTGCTGTCTTCTCTTTTTAAACTGGAGCAGCTGGTCTTCATCTGAGAGAGCGCAATAGATCCAGGGCAGCGACACCGACGGCGTTACGTTGTTGACCCATTTCAGACAATGGGAGTTCTGGTTTATCAAGTGTGTCAGAACATTTGTGGGTTTTTTGATGATTTCCTTTGAAAGGAACCTATTAAATTTTGTGTGGCACAAATAATGGAGGCGAAATCATTTTACAGTAAACTGTAAAACTGGACTGAACAAAACTTGACATGGTGTCGAAGATAAAACAGTTAAAATGAGTTTCATAATTCTGGACTGTGAACCATAACAATGGAGTTCTTGCTAAATTAGCTTTTTCTATTATACCAAAATTCCCAGAACTCCACAGCATGATTTAACTTTATGGAGACACTGACTGAAAAACAAAGTATTTTATCATTTAAATGTTACTTTTCTTTGAGGCTAAACACCTCAACATGACTTTGTGCCGCTGAGAAATAGCTAAAGTTTTCAACTACTTTCAACTACCAATTTTAATTTGCAAATATACCTTAATATGCACAGTGGGTCCAGTCTTAACGCTACTAAAAAGGCTAATATTTAGTCTTTGTCTCAACTTTTGAGCGTACAGCCAAACACCAAGGAAAATGAATGGTGCTCCTGGATACGATTATTATATGATGAATGATCGAGACTTTTACATTTTTTAAAAAGCAGGACCAAGTTTGAGAAGACAAAACACAGCATCAGTTATGAGAATTATGTCCCTCCCTTTGATAAGAATAAAACTACATAACATGAGTAACAATGTAAACTTTTGTTGATTCTACGATGATTTGCAGATGTAGGCATTTAGCCCTTTGCGCTTTTTCGCACTTTCCTACAACACAACCACAAACTTCATTATTTTTTGTTGACATTTTATGTATGTAAAAGAGCAACACAAATTGTAATAAAAAAAAATCAAGCGTGTCTAACTGGTCCTTGAGGATATCTATTTACTAAACAAAGTCAATCTGTAAGTAATTTAACCTCATGAATCAGCTGTTCCCCGAAGGCCTGGGAGATTTATTATGCATCTCTGGTGAACGAACAGCATCATGGAGCACAGCAGCCGGGTCAGTGAGAAGGCTGAGCTGAAGTTTGAAGCAGGGTTAAGTTACACGGCCGTTGAAGAAGGCATTTGTACTTTGGACGTTGTGGGCAGGAGTTCAGTCCTGCTGATTAATTCAGGATCTACATAAAGCTTGTCAGCAGAGGAAAGCATCAGGCTCTAAAGATGTCCTGATGGACAGATGTGCCAAATTTGGACACAGTGAACCAACACCAGCAGCTGACCTGCCTCCCCAAATCATTCTTCACACTGGAGCTCAAGCAGTTTGGATCTCAGTTTAATTTACTATTCTATTCAGTTTGTCTAGATAGTACAAATTCACAAAATATGGCCTCTCAAGATAGTTTACAGAAAAAAAAAATAAAATAAAAAATCACCCCATTTACATACAGAAACAATCAACTTAAACATGTTTCTGTTCTGATCCAAACACTGTTTGTGAACGGCTCCCTCTGTGTTTCTGCATCCATAACGGTTTTCTCTCAGGTGAGACTGAAGCAAAGGTTTGTTTTTAGCTGCATCTTTGCCTACAAAATGAACCTTTAAAAAGCAAAGTTAGATATTTGTGTTAAGTGTGTTAGAAAGCTACAACATCTGCACACTTTTTATATAGTACTTTTATTGCGATCAATCAATGAACAGACCAGATGGAAATAAAAACAAACGTTCAGAAGGAAAAGAAATTGAAACTATCAATTTTTAGTTTAAAAAGAAAAAAATATATAGTGTCTCTGTTTGCTGTATTTTAAAGATTTTATTTCACTTAGATGGTGAGCAAATAGGTCATAAACTACTTATGTTAGTTTTACATTGTGCTTTAAACCCTTAAATGTACATCAGCAACAGCATTGCACTGCCTGCTTTGCATTATATGACTTTATATAATTGGAACAATGATGTATTTAAGCAAACTGCTTTCATGCTGAAAGTTTTAAGTCACTGTGGAAGCTTTTGGGAACTCTAAGCTAGAAAAAAAAAATTACGCCACCTTTCCGCCCAGGCGAAAGATAAAAGCGCACGAGCACCTGTTGCTCTGTCAGGAACACGGACTATCGCTTTGATCTGTTACGCCCTCATCCCGGGTCGCCTGCTGTACGTACATACATCTATATTTGTACATGAGTGTGGGCAAGACTTTGGAGGCTTGTTTTGATCTGCTGGTGCACGGCTGCTGTTATCAGCTGCCATCAGGAGCCGAGATGTACAACTTTGCTCTGTTAACTTTGAAGTGGCTTCCTGGTAGAGCCTGCATGCATGTGTTTGTGTGTGTCCTTGAATTTAGAAATAATCAGCTTCTACATTTTTACAATGTGACTGGAATAAAGTTAAGACAAGGAAATATGTGTTTCTGTCATTGCTAATGAGCTCTTTGGTGCATAAAGGCCTCTTTATAGGAGGAGAGACTGGTAGTGTCTAGCAGAGAGTGCATTTGTACATGCATGTGAGTGTGACAAAGAGGTAGAAAGTGAGAGGTCAGCGCTGCCTGGCACTCAGCTGCTGAAGCCTTCTCTTTGTGTGGAACAGAAAGAGCCACTGAACAAATGACACAAAGACAACTAAGCAGGCTGACAAAAGACAGAGTCTGCAAACAGATGTTGCCTCAGCTGATTCCTGGGAATCATTCAAAACCAGTACAAAACCGTTTTAAACACCAGCTCGCTTCCAGAGAAGCACTGCTGCTAACACTGAAAGACAGGTTTAGCGTCATGAAATATGCTAACTGCTAGCAATTAAGTTCCTTTTACAACCACACGGCACAAAAAGTGTTTGTTTTACAACAGTGAGAGATTTTTTTTCGTTTCGGTATTATAAAACATGGGTCAAATACTTAAAGAACGTCAACAGCTGAAATGTATCATTTCTTGTTTGGACTTGTCACTATTCTTAGGTACAACGTTCTGCAAATAAAAAAAAGGCTCCCAGGAAAAGAGAGGCGACATGATGCATAAATTTGCAAATTAGGGTTTATGATTCAAGCTGAAGTCATATTCAGACACGTAGTTCCAATGCGGTTCCTAACTCTCGTCAGTTGCATCAATGGATGGATAGAGTGAGCATAAAGCATTTGCTGTCTGAACTGCTGAAAACATTGTTTAGTGAAGTCAGCACACACATAGCAGGAGTGAGTTTTGGCAGTGCTTTTCTTCTCTACAAAACATTTTTACTATGGCAACCCAGACAAGCCAGTTTATTTGAGTGGCACATTTTCAGCAACAATGTAATTCAAAGTGCTTTAGATGATTAGAAGGAAAATAAAAGTAACGGCAAAACGACGACAGATTGAAGGACAGACAAGAGTTTATGATGTTCCACTTGTAATGAAAAGCCAAAAGTTTGCAGAATTAGTGAAAACTGCACATGATTCCCCTGCTCTAGTTTTGTTTTTTAGTAGGTCACTAAATTACCAAGTCTTCTAGTCAAAGAAGTCAGAAAAGGCGTGTAGAAATGGGAAAATGTTGACAGTATTTTTAATGTATTGGAGGATTTCTCAATAACTCAACAGAATCTGTTCTCTCTCTCTGTAGTAATCCGAGAAGTCAGAGACTGCGTTGAATCTGATTGTGCGTATCTGGATTTATTACTTCAAACCATGCAAATGTTAAGACTTGTATTTTATGAGTATTTTTACATCGCTGGCATATTGGCACGGCTGGTAAATGTGTGTGAAAAAATAAATCTCACACTCAAAATGTCCGAAAACCTTCAACATGAGTAAATTGTGTAGTGGACAATTTCACTATTAAGAAATAGTTTACTAAATAATCAGTGCCGCCTCTAACACCTCCTGAGAAATAAATGCAACTAAGCTGTTAATAGAATCAAAGAATGAATCATAATGATGATGATGGTGATGATGAATAATATTTATGCTGGAAATACAAATGCAGTGATGCCGACATATTTAAAGAAAACCTCCAAACTAGAAAAAAGAGAAACTCATTAAAACAAGATAGTGGATAAATGTTGAGATTTCTTTATACCGCATCACCTGTTAGCTGTTGCATCGCATTAATGAGGGATGTCTATTCACAGGTTAGGGTTACCAAAGGTTAAGCTTGTTGTGTTTCGTGGCTTACCTTGCTAAATTACATCTTTCTTCAAACATTCTTTAGCCGGTCCGATTGACAAACCTACAGTTGGTTTTTCTGACCTGCAATCGTCGACTTTTCCTCCACTATTATCAGATACGATTGATTTCTCCCACCGAGTCACAGTGGAGAGCACAGGTTATGTCCTCTTGGACTATTGAGTTTCGGTACCATTTCCCACGCAAATTGTTTACAAGGTTTTAAAAGCAGTTGGCATTTCAAGGAACCTTTAATTATCCTGCCGGTCTCCAGTTACTAGAAATGTCTCATATACTCGACATGTATATTAATCACACCCAACTTATCTGAGCTTACCATTAACAGAACTCTGTTTAGAGATTTTTGTCATGCCCGCAGATGTTTTGAAGAAAGAAAGAAAAATACAATTTGTCTTGATGATTAACGCAACAGCACTTCACTTTGATGCTGTTCTCTCCACCACAGCTATGTATGAGATGATATGTTGATCACTTTCATGTTCACAAACTACATGAGTCATTCTTCTTAATGGATTCAAATGACTCTAGGGGAGAACGAGCGATAATTTTTCACAGCAAGCCCAGTCAAGTCAGTTTTATTCATATAGCTCACTGCCATGTTGAGAACTTTCTCTATTCTGGTGATAAAGATCCTGCAAGGAATGTTCCATCAAAAAGTCTGGCTGTTGGAAGAGCAAGCAGGAGTCTTGAGTTCACACAGCAAAGAGATGCATGTTCTCAGCATGACTAAAACTGACGGTGGAGATGCAGAAACCTTCCATACGTTTAGGAAAGTTATGCAGATTTTGAATTTTAAATTTGTGTGGCGGTGCTATCAGACAGCATGGCCAAGAATGGAGAACAGAAAAGGCTAAGATACTGAGAGTGCAGTAAAGTCAGTCACCACTTCACATTCAAATGAAGCCCATCAAATCCAGTAGTACTCCAATGGCTTTAGAAAGCTGTGAAACTGTGAAGGAGTAGAGTATAGTTGCAGTAAGATGCAGTCCTTCTATAATGACATAATGAGTTTCGTTTCAGGAGAAACTTCATACCAGGAAACAGAAACCTGGGAAGATGGATGGAAGAACAAGAAGCAAACAAAAACAGAACCCAGGATTTCCCCAGAGACATGGTGAAGTACAAAGCTGTTGGTAAATAGATGTTCCTTTTGATCAGATGCCAAACTAATCAAAATGTCAGTATGTTAGTGTGCAGTAGTTTACAGCATTCATCAGTTATTAGCTAGCAGCCAACAATGGAGAGCGCCATGGTTTGCTGCCATAAACCATGGCGCAGACTCTACCGTGCTTTCTGAATGCTTGTAAATATTAACAGTTCGTTCCAGAGAGATGTGACTCTGCAAAACTCGCTGCCAGTTCTTCTGTAATTTGACACACCTCCACCATTTCTCTCGGTTTCTTAAGAATAACTACTTGCCAATTTAATTTTCCTTAAATACTCTTCAGTTAAAACTTTGGCAAAACACATTTGTGCATTTATCAGTTTACATGTTAGGACCTAACTTGTGTTTTCTATTTGTTTACACAGTTGTAAACTGAAATGAATTTTATAGGCTTAAACTGTTCTTAATGAACTTTTGAATTTTATTTTCAAAATTTGTTTACATGTCAACAAAGCAGGTGCCAGATTTGTGCTTAGGTCATACATATGTTCGGTTCAAATGCTTTAAGCATTTTCCTTCTGAAAATGGTCATGAAAAAACTGAAAAAAAACCCTGAAGTTTGAAAGCTGGAAGCTTGCAGAGTAATTGCTTAACACTACACTAAAAGATTCGAAGCAAAACATACGGAAATATTGACATGTATAAGCAATCTAGAATCTGTGAATGCATTCCCTCTCAAACCTCAATCTTTCATCTTAGGTAAACCAAAACCTTTCCAAAATAGCATTTATCCACCTGGCACAAACCAAACTGGGAGAGATAAATAAACTTGTTTACCAAATAACTTAAGCTGTTCTGTCGACATCAGAATTTATAATTTGGAGGAGGATCTGTAAATGTCATCCTCCAAATACTGCTTTTTTTTCTTGGAACCAGAAAATACAGAGGTTTGGCTAAATGAGCCGTCTTGTGTAAGCTTCTTCTAGGAACCGAAATGAAATGCCTGTGGGTAGGAAAGTTTGTGTTTAACCACCAATGTAGAGATTATTTTAGTAACTTTCAGTCCAATAAAGTAAGCATAAGTAAAAATCTATCACTGCCTTATGAACAGCCATCATGAAGCCTCAAAATCCTCGATAGACAGCAGGGAGAAGGAGAATGAAGCCACAAAATCAAAACCTTTGCTCAAGCAGCTCATACTGCAGGGACTTTCTGGAAGTTTAATCAGCTCAAAAGAAATGAAATTGCACGATGAGCCGGGTCTTATTATTAAAGAGAAACCTACAGCAGAATAACTACAATGAGCAGGTGGCCCAAGGTGAATACACAAGTCGCTCTGAAAATCTTTATCTTTACTTGAGATAAAGACCTAATATAGAATATAAAACTGTAACCAGATATTTACTGATACTTTTTAAAAACTGTCTGGCATTAAATGAGGCCAAACATTACGCTTTTAAATGAGAATAATTAACATTTGCCATATTTCAATTGCTGACAGCCGGCATTCTGTGTCAAGGCATCATAGTGGTGAGTCTCCTGAAAGTCTATTGTTATGGTCCAGTGAATTTCTTGCACAAAACCCAAAGTAGAAATGGCAGTGTGGTAATAGTACAGATCATTTTCAAATATTGGAGAATATTTTTCCGCTGTGTATTAGGATTGTGTTCAAGGTTTTAACAAACTATAATAGATTTAGTATCTAAAAAAAAATAGAAACAAACAGACAGATTGCAAAGTGTGAATCAGTGAGAGGAGGAGACCAGGATGGACTGAATAAGCCATTTGTTTGTCTCTCTGTTGTCCTGCCTGGCCTTACTTGGTGCCTGGCTTCCAGGGTCTCTCCCGCTGCCTGTATCGACCTCTGCCATCGTCGCATTGGCATTTTTTTGCTCCTGTGAGAGCAACTCTAAAGCGTGTCTTTATCTCGACGTCTGGAGAACTCGCTGTAGGCCTGACGATGCAGGGACTGGGGAAGACGGAGAGAGGAGAGCAGGGACGCGACATCGACCTGGCGTCGATGAGATCCACCATGCCAGCCAGCGGCCCGCTGCAGGTCAGTGCGTCCCAAACAGATGGAGCAAGTCGGGTGAATAGGAGAGAAGTTTTCCTGCTTGGCTCTGTGGCGCTTCTTCAATGCATTCCCCCTGTTTAAGTTTCCCTCTCCCTTTTCTCTTTCATCTTTGTTGTGTTCCTCCTGGCATATCTGTTCCTCTGAATCACTGCTCCTGTCTTGGCTGCGCCACACAGCTGTGGTATGTCCTGCGTACGTGAGAGCTGAGGATCAGAGGGTTGCCGTTTGCCTCTTCAAGGTTTAGGTTCAGTGCCTGGACACTGTTCCAAGGCAGAGATGTGATCGCAACATCAATCAAATATCAATTAGTACCAAGGCGTGAAGGTTAATAATGGATTCAAATGGAACCATTTTAGGTTGTAGGAGCAGGCACTCAAACTGCGAAGAAGGGAAGGTCACTGACAGGATAAAAATCTGATACAAAAAAATGGGGAGTTTACTATATCACAATGACAAATGCATCATATTTAATGTGTATATTTATGACACTTCTACCTCTAACACAGTTGGTGCTTTTCTCAAAAGCCTATTTACAGAATCAAATATTTGCCCTGGGCCACCTGGTGGAGGACCAAACTATTATAAATAAGTTAGATTAATTAGATTACAGTTAGATGAATTGGTCTCTCTAAATGTCCTGTAGGTATGAGTGAGTGTGAACATGGTTAGCTGTCCTGGGTATTTCTCTGACGATTCGTGGTAAACCTGCCCTACCTGCCTAATGACTGCTGCAGACAGACACCAGCTCCTCAGGAACCTGTAGAGACGCACAAATAAAGACAACGGATGGTTGGATGGATAATGAACAGTGTTATATATAAGCTAAACATACTGCAGTCTGATTTGTTTACATCTAAAACAACGGTGTGAACACTTTCTAGATCCATTCAAACCTGCCAGCCATCAATTAATGAAATTATACAACCAGTCCAGCTCTAAACATGTATCCATGTTTGAATGAGTTACCCTGTATGAATGAACCTTATTTGTGCCGACAGCCTCAGTAAGAAAGGAAAACATTGTCCTTTAAGGTGTTAGTAAGCAGCTGCAGAGGTTCTTGCAGAAAACAGAAGCTCAACACCTCAGAGAGGAGCTTTTAGCCACAATCTGCCATCACTTATGTCTGTTGCAACATATGGCTTTGTACAAAGATGTGTGGCCAAGTCCTCACCGCAACTATTCATTGCTGGTGGCTTTAATATCTGTCGACAGATGTAATGAAAAGCATATAATATCAACACTGAAGCTGAAGTGAGTTCATGTGGGAGCAAGCATCTGGGGCACAGCAAAATGTACATCCTGTTAGATAATCAACACTGTTTGACACCTCAGTCATGCCACTCACGTGTTATTTGAGAGAACAGATGGAAGCTACTGAATCTTTAAAGACATTGTGATCATAATGTATATGTGACTATAAATGCCGGCGACAATGTGCAAGAAAAATGTCTTAGTCTCGGCTATGTACTGAGATTAGATGT